>NC_026005.2:48781950-49086951 GCF_000442705.2 Elaeis guineensis | reverse complement strand
GAAACCTAATTGATTAGCATTAGTGAAGTATAAATTTGTGGGACACTTGAGGAAGAAATTGATTAGGAGATTGAATAATAAAAATGATATTGAAATTGAATTGTTGGAGGATATTTAAAATTTAATGAGCTGATATTTTTTTGGGTAGATTGGTGGGGAGTCGACTTAAGTTTCAGATGAGTCGACTCATCTACAGAAAAATAGCAAGATAGGTGGATCCCAAATATTTTAAAGCTCTGATTTAAAAATAATTTTAAGAAGATTGATTCAACAGTTTTATTTTATGCAGAAGGAGCTAAAAACTCTCTTAGCACATCTTAGCTTGTTCATTAATGGTTGGCCTTCCATGTGTTTGACAAGTGGCAAGTTACTTCTTTATTTTATTTTGTATTCCAAACTTTAGCCACATGTCCCTCCTTGTAGTCATTTTAATTCTTTAATTAAACTAGAAAGAAAAGAGAGAGAAAGGGGCTAGAGAAGGTAATATTTTCAGCTAGAAATCAAACAAAATTCAACTGAAAATGGGGATTTTGATTTGAAAGAGAAAGAGTTGCTGAAATTTTTGATTTTAGGAAGAGAGAGAGACTTGTGTTGATTTCAGTAGAATTTTAACTACTTGGGATAAGGATTTTAATCTCTAAACTAGATTTAAATTATTCCCTGAATAATAGCTATCAGATTTGATGTTTTAGAGAATTAAATTATGAATTTAGACTTGAGTTGGAGGGTGAATTGTTGCAGCCTATATAGTCTGAAATATTTTTAGCAAATAGATTGGGGTTTGTGTTGACTGAATTTGAAAGGAATTACATAAATAAAATCCAATTGAATTGCTAAAATTCTTGAGGTTATGTTAACAAGTAGCTAATCCTAAAATAAGGCAAAATAGAATAGAGTAAAAGTAAAGGTTAAAAGGGTTAAAGAACAAGTATAAGAAGTAAAGCATGCATTTTTATCTTCATATATCATCTAGTATTACAACTGACAAGTGTGTGTACATTTCTTATAGGAGAGGAAGAGAGCCTAAAGGAGGTTTTGGATCAGTCAAGCACCAAGGTGGTGCAATAAGCATTTTGAAATGAGTGATTTTCCATCTAACTTTGAAATTTTCACTATATTTTTGTTATGAAAAGATCTACTTTGAAAGACAAGTTAGTTTCTTATTATTTTACAGCTTATGCATGTATATGCAAGTAGGAAAATAGGAATTAATCTTCTATTGACAGATTATTTAAAGTGTATGTATGTATATGATCAATCAATTTAGACAGAAAAGCATTTATGGTTTGAAATGATTTCAAATCAACCTTTCAGCATTTAAATATTTATCAAACATATTTTTAGTAGGCTATCTATAGGAGTGATCAATCTGTGGATGTGCCAAAGGCAGCTAGCACTTTCTTGCAAAACATTATGCCCAGTGGAGCCTAGCAGTATCAGATATATCGTATCGATTGTCCATGATAGGGGTGCACTATGGTGTAGTTGGCGGTAGCCCAGTCAGCATCTTCTTACAAAATATTATGTCCAGTGGGACTCAACAGTATCGAATGTACCATATCGACTGTCCATGATAGGGGTGCGTTGTAGTATCATCGATGGTAGCCCAGCGATTTTCTATTTTGATGATGATGTATACAACTTTATTCTCTTTTAACGTATAAAATTTTGAAAGTATATCAATTATTTATGATGTATGTATCATGAGTATCAAAGCCAGTTTTTCTATTTTCCCACTATTAGTTGGATTACTCATTCACTGGGACTAGTGTCTCATTATGTATTTTTTTTTTCTTGACAGGCTTAAGGCATTATAGCTCAGCATAGCAGTTGCATCTTCGGTACTCGTTCTAGCAGAGGTTAGTCATGTCAGCTAGTGGAAGAAATACTCATGTTGGTCATATCGGCTTGGGGGGAAGTATCTTTTTCTTTTGATCATGCTACTTAGAGTGAGGAGCTCATTTGAGGATTATATTTTGGGGTTGTATTCTATGTTGGGTTGTGTTTTGGATTGAGTTTGTACAAACTAAAGAAAGTGGTAATGGTATATGCTTTAAATCCGATGTAAAAGTTATGGATAACAAATGAAAATCTAGTGCTGCTCTACAACTATGTTAGATTATTAAGACCTGACTTTATCTTGAAGTTGTGTTGATAGTTGAATAATTTGAGTATGATATTTAAATTAAATTATGGCAGGTTGAGTGCTTAAATAGATCTATGGCAGGTTGTAATAAACGGCCTGGGTTTAATAGTACCTTATGAACTACGTCACAAGATGCTATCGAAACTCTGCCCAATTGCCACACCCATGTCCAGACTAAGGAGGGGTGTGACAACCGCCATAGACCTTTTTTATTGTAGTAAAGGTACAATGCAACTACCATTTCTCAAAAGACTACTAGAAAGGTTTAGAAGGAATAAAAGATATAAAATAAAGATGAGACATCTCTTGAGTAAAGCCAAGAAAGAAGATCTTATCTATTAGGATGCTAGATATGCAAAGAGTTTGGAGATAACAAATGAACTTGTCAATGAGGACAAGTTACTCAAAAAAAAAAGGAAAGAAGGTAAATCTACTATAATTTGTTGTTAAAAATTTTGTTTAAATATATGTATTATAATTGATTTATTTAATGAGCCAAAAGTTGCAACAAAGAGGAAGAATAGTTCATAGTATGCTAATAATGCTACCACTTCTATTATGATGAAGACTAATAGATCCGCTGTATATGATGAAAATGCTATAAATACTTATCAATATACTAATCTAGCACAATTTATCATCAAAAATTCTATTAAAATATATTCATGGTAATTCATTCATTTAGTGAGTAGAAAGTTGCAACCAAGAGCAAGACTATTTCACAGTATGCTAATGTTGTTGGATGTGTATCCTAAAAGCCAATCTTGACTGACACATACTTTTTTCTAGGGCATGTTTTGTACTTATTGGGCTGTCTTAATAACCAATCATATTTATGTGTCCATGATTTATCTTAAAAATTAACAAAGATGATTTTGTATATTCTTAAGGTGTTGAGAATTTGAGACATATATCATTAGTAGTTAATTTCTAAATGCTTCCGATCGAAAGATTATTATGGAGGACAGTGATCAATTCATTCGAGATCGATGCACGGATCACGTCCTTTTAGGGCAGATGAGCCTCGAGTCTGTGGTGTAGAGATATTGGGGTGAGAGTGCAGGTAGTTATTAGAGAATAACTTACACTGAGCGTGACCAACACGAGAAACCACTTGGATGTCTACTCACTCATCAGTGATTTTCTCGATGCTGTAGTGGTGTGATTGATCTTTTGACCTGCGGTGTGTTGGCTATTCACAGCAAGGCTACATAGTCTGACTGCATGTTCCCTTGGTCTCTAGCCATATGGGTCTTTACTGTGTATGTTGGCTATGTAGGTTCAGATTTACTGTTTGGAGTAAGATGCACCTAGATGGAATCTATCGACCTTGATAGAAAAGGAGAAGTTCTATGCGATTTGTAAGACTGAGTTCAGAAAAATCTCTGATCAGAGTAAGTGTGAATACTAAGAAAGAGTTTTCACAAAATTTACAAATGAACTCGAGTCGAGCCAATCTAACATATGACTGATGATAGAATTTGATGAGTTCTCCATGACCTTCGTCAAGTCGGGACGCTCGATAGAGAGATTGTATCACACAATAACTACACCTAGGAATTCACTTTTTTATTCTACTGGATTGCCACTACATGTTGCTAGACGTCACTAGTGGATCGTGAGAACTCACTAAGATCATTTTCGGATCAACGATCTTTGTTGAGGTGAGTTGGAATTATTTCAGTCCATCGAAAAGAGTTTCGATGATACTGTAATGGAGATCACGGTATGTCTTACTACCAGACAGAATAGAACCTGAGAGATCACACACAAAAGGAGCTTGACCTGATCAATGGCTTGGATTATATTTGAATTATCAATTGAATTGATAGTTTGAATATTAGAAACTGCTAATTTGTAAGCGTTACAGTTTTGACAGCTGCTAATTGTTAGCGCAGAGACTTAATTGCAAGTATTGTAATTTTTTTGAAGCTGATTAAATTATAAACTAAGTATTAATTAATTTAAATTATATTTAATTTAATTTAATTTAATTTAATATTAATTAGATTCAATTATCCAAATTAGATTTAGATTTCAAGCCTGACTGGATCAGGCTTGACAGCCTTTTCGAATTCGGCTTTTTTCAGACTCGATTTGAAATCGATTGAGGCTCTATTTGAACCAGATGAATCATGACTCAGAGAGCTCAAGTTTTTTAAGATCTCTCATTAAAAATCATGGCAAAAAAAAAGTGGAATATTTTTTTTTGTCATCCTTCTTTCTTCATGTGCGTGAAAGGAGAGGGGGCGTCAATAGTTGGCACCCCACCTTATCTGGAATTCTTTTTCATCTAGATTTTTTTTATTTGAATTTGATTTAAAATAGGATAAAAAATTTTCAAATTAGGATATGGAAGTATTTTTTTGTGTGACAAAAAAATTGGAGAAAGAGGATGCATGCTGGTTTTGTGCGCGAAAGATCTTCCCGATTTTTTTTTGGCGCACCAACTTTTTCTTTCCTTTCTTACATGCCATACATTCCCTATTTGATAAGATATGATCTTTATCTCTAAGGGGGTGTGAGGGATAGGGGGTGTGTGTGACAAAATTTTTTTTTTAAAAAAAGGGGACAGGTGAAGAGAGGGTGTGCGTGAGATATGAGAGGTCTCTTCTTTCTTATATCTATCCTTCATATCTATGCCTCCTCTTGTCTTCTCCACTTCATGTTCATGTCCAAATCTGATATAGATCAGATCTAAGAGAGAAAAAGAGAGAGAAGAAGAGAAGAAAAAGGGTTCTTCTTCTCTTCATGGTGATCTGATTCAGATTCCGTCAGATCTGCGTGAAAGAGTTTGCGCAGCGATCTCCTTCTTCAAGATTCAGAAGAAGAGATCTAGATCTAAGGATGAGGAGGGAGATTTGTAAAGTGCTAACACATCGATGATCTTGATGCTCTGATTAGGTGGCTCTATGTAGATACCAGCAGAGGTCGGACATGTGCACAGCTACAATCAGAATCGAGACATCCGTAGGATCCGAGGTATGGAGATCTGATCTCTATTTATTTTTTCTAACTGTTTATTTTTTTATTTCAGATTTCAGATCATAGTTATATGTTTGTATCAAGATCTTTACTATAATTTTTATATTTGATCTGATACGTGAATAAATTAAAATTATTTTAATTTATTTATTTTTACTGCGTAGATATCTAGAAAAAGTTTTGAACTACATGTATGAAATCGTAGCGTTATCTAACAATGGTATCAGAGCATAGGTTCTAATACAAATATGAAATCCCCTCAGATCTAATATCTGGTTTATAGAAATTAGATCTGAAAGTTAGTTAGATGATCACATCATTCTGAAATAAGGTTGCCCTGGCATAACCCCTGTTATGCTGAACGGTTGTTCTAGAATGATGTAGAACATCGATTAAAGTTAGATCTAATTTTTATGCATAGTATAATATGATTACAGAATTATTTTAGATCTAAAATTATTTTAGATCTGAAATAAATTATGTGTTATTCAGATCTGAAATTAGTTTTAGATCTGAATATATTAATTAGGATATAATTTAGATCTGGTATGTTTGCTGAAATTCTTTCTACATAGATTCAATATTATTGTTCATATGTTTGACATATAAAAGATAATTAGATCTAATTTTTAATTAATTATATATATGATATGTTAGATTAAATTTTTAGTAGCTTAGTAATTGAATTGGGATAGTTACCATGGCCGTCCGGCCACAAAATGATGAGGGGATTAAAGTCTCTCTCTCATCCATTCGATAGGTTCTCTCTTATGACGTGTAGAGGTACCGACTGTGATATTTTTTATGAAGATAAACAGTGAATAAAAAATTATATGTATGATATATTTTAATTTAAATCAAATTATGCATGTATTTTTATGTATTTTAGATCGTAAAATGTTATATTTGATATATTGTTAGACAGCCGATCTAAAACTTAATTTCTACAAAATTTTAGATCCAAAATCCTAAGCTTGTTTGCGTGAGGATATGAAACTGTGACTGGTATGCCTGTGGAGTTGACTCAATTCTCGATTGGGTTGACTCGAGTACTTGATGAATTGACTTATTTTGTTGGAGTCGACTCAAGTTCTTGATAGGTTAGCTCATTTGCAGATGAGCCGACTCAATTTTACAGGCTAGGTCTACAGATTTTTATTTGTCTCAGTGTATGCTGACTCACTATGATAAGTCGATTCATATACTAGGATGAATCGACTCGATTCTGCAAACAGCGATATTGTATAAGATACAACACAAATGGTTTAGAGTACAAAATATTTCGAGATCTAAACTTAAACCCATGTACATAATACACCTAATTAAGAATTAAGATTTAAAATTATAAGATCTAAAATTATGAATTTAAGATCTAAATTTTTATGCATAAAATATGGGCTTTTGGATATGAGTTAAACAAATTAGATTTAGAGACTAAACTACAATTAGGGTCATTGATTAGATCAGGATAGAATCCTTTTCAATTTTGAGTAGTTGATCGAACCTAATTAAGAGTTGATTGAGATTAGGTCAAACGAGCTCAAAATTGAATTTAATTGTAGTTGGTCAAATTGATTCATATGTGATGTAAATTGATTAAGTCAAGACCGAATTTAGCTAAATAGTTTGAGCTCAGGTCTATAGGTTAACCTAATTAATTCTAATCAATCAATTTGGTGTCTAAGGCAAGCATTAGATGGTGGTTATTTAATTGGTTCCGTTGTCTGACCTGGCCAATTCGTTGGTGTCTAAGGAAAGCAAGGGGGGACCCCCACTAATCTTTACTTACCTAGCCATCTTGAAAGATTTTATTCTGTATTAGGTTTCTTATTGATCCGAGTTCACCAATACCGACTAGGTTAGTCAGACATGAAATATGCTGATCTAAATCATACTAGTCACTACATCAGATGTATGTGACTAATTAGAAGAGATCTGAATCCAAATCTCTATTGAAAAATATATCTCAAAGTCAATCGTCAGTCTGTTAATGATTGTACTATTTGATATAATTATATATAAATTAATTAATAAAATATTTATTTAATAATTTTTATCATAAGCTGGTACATCTTCTATATCGAACATCTGTATTATGGTAAAAGTTTTTAGGACTATTTTAAATCGATAAAGGAAGATTTATCACTTAGTCTTTAAATGAGTTTACGATCAAATGATATGCTATTACTAGGATGATAGATATATCAAGTGTAAGTCATTATGTGCTATATAAGTTGATTATCTTCTTAACCAAAGAGCGTGGAGATGTTGACATGGCATGTAGGTGAAATATAAGAGTATATTTCACTGAATATGACTAACTCTGAAGTACTCTACCGTCAAGAGTCACTCTGAAGGGATATGGGTATAAGTGTCCCTCCGACTTGAGATCACCACAGTGACTTACAAGCAACTCACTATGCTTTGGTGTCGGACTACCTGAATTTATAATTCAAGATCGAAAGATTTTTGGGCACAGTCAAGTACTTGTGAAGTCAGTGCATGAGTCAAAATGGAATTGACCACTCTAAGAGATTGGAAAGAATACTTTGTATTTCAATTTAGTCAGACCTTGGCTAGAGCAATCTTTGTGAGGAGTCACAGGATTTATCAGATTGAGACACATAATGGATGTACTATTAAGAGTTGATAGTTTAAACTCTAAGTCATCCTAGCATCAAAGGTCAAAGGAATGAATTATATGGTAACTATATCTAAATAGGTTCTTGAGTGTTGCTTTGCATACATTCGGCCTATCCGGACGTCGGGTACTATTGCTAGATGATTACTCTGATTGATACAGGAATCAATTTTTGTGCTACGAACTTAGGTTCGAACTTATGAGGTCACATGCATTAGAAGTTTCTCTTCTATCACATGATTAATCTGAAGAGTCTCAGTGAACAAAAACTCTGGTGAAGAGTCCTAGTGGACAGAGACTCTACTGAAGAGTCCCACTGGACGAGGATTTTAGAGAAGAGTTCCACTAGACTTGGACTCTATAATTAATAGAGGATTAATTAATAATTAGATTACTAATTAGCTCAATTTTATTGAGCATTAAAGTTTAAATTAAGTCTGATTGAATTGGATTCAATCAGGCCAGGTCTGATTAGGTTATGAGATGATCTAATCGATAAGGAAGAAATGATCCTAATTTGATCAGGTCTATGGCTCAATTAATTTATTAATTTGATCAAATTTAATTGAAATTATAGGAACCTAATTATATTAGGTTCATCATATTTTATTTGGGTTTAATTGGATTGGGTTTGAAAAAAATTCAATTGGTAAAATCCTAGAGTCTCAAATGAATCGGACTCTATCTCTTGCACCATCAAAATTGTCTCATATCTTTTCTCACCATATAAAATTAGTTTATATATAAGAAAATTAGAAAATTATCCTTCTTTTATCATCCATTAAGGGTATAAATTGGTTGGTTTTGATTTGAATTCAAAATAGTTTGAATTTCAACTTAAAACCTTATCCATATCCTTCCACACGTTGGCTATTTTTGAAGGGGCTCATTGTGTGTAAGAAAAAGAAGTCTTTCTGATGTTTTTTCATATCTAATTTTCTCTGATAAGTCTCTCTTTAAGTCAGACAAGGGTGAAAAAAAGTTGGAGTCAAATTAAAATTCAAAATAATTTGAATTATAACAAACTCCAGCCCTTATGCTGTCTTATCTGGTTTGTGTGACAATCATAAAAAGGTCATAATTTTGTGTGCCAAACTAAGAGAGCTTTTTATCATGAGATATCAGAGAGAAAGAGGGTTGAAAATACTTCTTTGGGGCATGAGGTTTGGGTGGGTTTCCTTCCTCCTTGGCGTGAACAAAAGAGGAGACTGATCTCCTCTCGGGTGAGCGACCCAGAACTGTTCAAGGATTTTGGATGAGAGAAAAATCATAGAGAAGAGAGTCTTCATTAGAGGTTTCTCCACCATCCAACATCTTTCTCTGCTCCATCTTCGATATCAAAAAGGTTCAAGGTGATCAAAGAAAGAGATCAAATCAGATTTGCCATCAGATATCGACTGTGTGAGCTAGCACTCTCACAGAGGATTGATCGATCCAAGGATTTTGTATGGACCATTCGTAGAGGCTGAATGCTTATGCGACTATGAATGATTAGAGAGAATTTTTAGATCTATATTCTTAATTATAGAGATCGAGTTTCTACACTCAGATATTGGGTTTGGAACCCTAGAAGTGGTGGATTAGATCTATCACTAATTGCTGTTCTTGTTCAAATACTTGTAATATTAGATTCAAATTTTTATGCATATAAATTTCTATTATAAATCTACTTGTAGAAGTTTTAAGATCAAATATTATACATATATTTATAGATTAAATAGTTTAATCTAATATTTTTTTGCTAAAAATTTTGAAATGCATGTATGAAACTCTTACGCGATCCTATAGTGGTATCAGAGCTAGGTTGCTTATAACATGAATTTATTCTTGCATATAATCTGATATTACATGTATTTAGATATATAATTTAATTTAGATTAGATCTGATATATGATATTTAGATCTAAAATTAATTATAGATCTGATCGCATAAACTGATATAAGATTGTCCTGCTGTAAGGTTTATCCCTTACAGTGCAAAGGTTGTCTTAGTTTGGGTTAATCTTTATATAATCAAATTTTAATTATTTATATTAGATCTAAATAATTAATTCAATATTTGAGTAATATAGTAATCTGATTGGATAGATCTTCATAGCGATCTGGTCATAAGAGAAATCAGAGTATCATAACTTTATTTGCCCATTTGATGGGATCTCTTATGGCGTGTAGAGATGCTGCACGATCTTTTTCATGACGATAAATAATAAAAATAATTTTAAAATTTTATTTTAGATCTAAAATAATATATATTAGATCTAAAATTAATATTTTGATCATTAGATGATTGATTGTAAAAATATTTTATAAAATTAAAAATTATTTTCAAACACTGAATCCGAACCCATGTCAGCCCAAAACTTAATTGAGAATTAAGCGATCTAGATTTGAGAATCAAACATCTAAGGCATTAGTTTCATAATTTATAGATTAATGGGTTAGTTCGAGTCAAGTCAATTTAACTGGATTAGACATAGGATTAGAAATCATTGATAACGGATCATGTTAGTAATTGATCAAATCTAATTAAAAGTTAATTCTAATTGGGTCAATTTCTTCTCTTGATCAATTTTCATAGTTGTTGTTGGTCATGTCCATATCTTTGATTAGACCAATATGGACTTTGATCATGGCTCCATAGTTGAACCCAAGTCTATAAGTTGATCAAATTGAAAGTGACTAACCAGTTGGTGTCTAAGGTAACTATGGTAGCTTTGATCGATGGTCATTAATTGAGAGCTATTTGTATAGATTGAGTCTATATCGAGTTAATGAAAAATCCCTCCCATCGATCTCACTTACCTGATCAATATGGTGAATCATATTTTGATTAGATCACTTAATGATTGGGGTTGACTCTTGCTAACTAGAAAATCAGTATGACTGATTTAGGTATCCCTAGTTCAACTTGTCTTGAGTCTTCTTTTTGACTTGGTGAAGTCAGTGGGAGAATTTATGACTGGTTGGCTAGACTAGCTTATTCCTGATCTTCTTTAATCTGACTTGGTAAAGTCAGTGAGAGGATTAAGATTAACTGATCAAGTTTTTTCTCATCTCTCAATTCAACCAATTAAATCTTCTAAAATTATTAAGTCTCTAAAATAAAATAGTTATGGTGATAACTAGATCATAACCTCCTATTAAATTGGATGATAATGAGTCCAACAGTTTAGATGATCATTGGAAGTGCCACACGCCTGGTGTTCATCTAGCTATCAGAATTATCAATCATAATATGTGGATTTAGTTGTGTCTTTCTGATGATGGTCAGATTGGTCGAGCCACACTCAGATCTGATTACTCGTTTGTTAGATGTATTAAATTTTTGCATGTTAATGGTTGGATCTAACCAGAACTTTTAGTGGAGGCACCACATACCTGCTAAAGAGGTGTCTAGGATAAAATTGAATACTTAAAATTGTTTGATAAAATAATTGGTTAAGAATCTACCCATGAGTGTACAAGGGTTGGCCAAGCCACACTCGGGCCCATGTGCAGTCCATGTGGATTCTAGTACCCACTAAGAAACTAGTGTAATTTTTCGAATTGAAGGTAGAGGCTATAAATTTGAATAAAATAGTAGGAGAACCTTTAGACTAAAAATCATATCTTTAGGCTTAATCAATTCATATACTAATTAGATTTTGATTTTTTTTTTTATAGTTATGGCCACCATCTTGTTGCTCCGATTACTATTAGATAGTGATAAATTGATGGGATCAAATTTCGATAGCTGGTATTGAAAGCTCAAAATAGTCCTGAAGCAGAATGGATCTTGTATGTATTGATAAATTCAGCACCCGAAGAGCCAGCTTTGAATGCGCATAGTACGGTCAGAGATACTTATTAGAAGTAGCTCAATGATCGAACTATGGTTCGTTGTATTATGCTGGTGATTATGAATGATGAGTTCAGCCATCGTTTCGAGAATGCTCAGCCACAGGACATGTTATAAATATTGAATGAGTCTTTTGGCACACCCAACGATGTTGAGAGGCACAAGACTAGTTGTGCCATCTTTAATGCATGAATGAGAGAAGGAGCGTCAGTCACCGATCATGTACTGTACATGATCGAAATGATTGAGTGCTTAAGCAAGCTTAACTTTCCCCTGCATGAGCAGTTGGAAAAAGATACCATCTGAACTCTCTGCCCAAGTCCTACCTTCCTTTCTTTACTTATTTTCGAATGATAAAGCCTGCGGTCAATTACTACGATTTGCGGGGATTGCTATAGAACTTTGAGAAGGATCACCAACTCCAAAAAGAGTCAGTGAATGTAGTGGAAAGATCTTCTTCTGGATGTCGACCCTTTAAGAAAGAGAAGAAGAACAAAAAAAAGATGCAAAATGCTGGGGCACCCAAACTCAGTCAGACCAAGAAACCCAAGTCCGATCAGAGTCAGACGTACCTCTATTACAAAAAAAAGGGACATTGAAAGAGAAATTATCCTCAATATATTGCCTCCTTAGATCCAAACAGGCCGAGAAAGAAACAAATTATTGCTGCACAAGATAATTATATTGATAACACCTTGTAATTTTTGAATTTGTAACTCTACTATCTGAATATTAGATACCAAAAGTCTTTTTAATATTTGTAATTCATTGCAGGGTCTACAGGTCAATAGGAGATTTGAAGAAGGCAAAAAATTGTTCAATGTTGGAGATGAAAAATCAGTTTCAGTTCTAGCATAAAGAATTATTAGGTTTGTATTCAAGTCGAATATAATTATTTTTAGTGAATGTCACTTTTGTCCTTCTTTTTATTGAACATAATTTCTGTAGACCTCTTAGCCATGGTTATGAAATTTTAATAAAAAAAATAATTTTAATGTCATTATGAATGGTGTTAATGTGATGAATGGACAGCTAAACAATAGTATTTATATATTGTTACAACCTATTAGTGTAATATACACATCGAGCAAATACTCTAGAATTAATGATGTCTCCGATATCTATCTTTGGCACTATAGGTCAGGTCATATTAACAAGAACCAAATAAATAGGTTGACACAAGAGAAAATCTTTGAAGTCAGTAATTATGAATCACTTCTAACCTGTGAGTCCCGTCTTCTTGAAAAAATGATCAAGTCACCTTTTACTGAAAAAGATGAGTGAGCTAGTGAAGTTCTAAGTCTGATACATACTGATGTATGTGGACCAATGAACACTAGTGCTAGAGGTAGATATTATTATTTCATTACTTTTACAGATGATCTATCGAGGTATGGGCACGTCTACCTAATGACGCATAAGTCAGAATCGTTTGAAATATTTAAATGATTTCATAATGAAGTAAAAAAATAAACTGAAAAGAGTATTAAAACTCTTCGATCTGACTGAGGAGGAGAATACCTTTCTAGTGAGTTTCTGACATACTTAGAAGAGAATGGGATTCTCTCACAATGGATCCCTCCTAAAATACCATAGCATAATGGTGTATCAAAAAGGATGAATCGAACCTTGTTAGACATAGTTCAGTCCATGATGGACTTTGCAAATCTATCGATCTCTTTTTGGAGACATGTACTCGAGTCGGCTTGTTATATTTTAAATAAAATTTTGGATAAGTCTGTAAGTAAAACACCACATAAGATGTGGACAGGACGTAAGCCAGCACTCTCTCACCTTAGAGTTTTAGAATATTCAGCTTATGTCAAGCATCTGAAAATTGACAAGCTTGAACCTAGGTTTGACAAGTGTCTATTTATCGAGTACCCAAAAGAGATCAAGGGGTATTACTTTTATCTTGCTAACAAACAGAAGGTGTTTGTCAGTAATAGGATAATCTTTCTAGAAAAGGAGTTCCTTGAAGAAGGAACTAATACCTCAAAGATTAAACTTGATGAAGTTTGATTAGTAGAAGAACCGACACAATCTAGTAAACCCATTGAGTTAGACTTGATTAGATCAAATCCAAAACTTATTATAGAAATATCTTTAAGGAGATCCGATAGAGTACCATGTCAATCGGATAGATACTACAGTTTCTTGATCTGGAATGGTGATCCAGTTGAACTCGATAAAAATAATGAGGATCCGATCACCTATATGGATGCGATGTAAAGGTCTAACTTCGATAAGTGGCTGGAAGCTATGAAATTCGAAATGGAATCCATGAAAGTCAACAATGTATGGATATTGGTTGACCCACCTGAAGGGGTAAAACCCATAGGGTGTTAGTGGGTCTTCAAAAGGAAGAGGGGCACAGATGGAAAGATGGAGATCTATAAAGTCTGTCTGATTGTCAAAGATTATCGTCAGCATTATGGTATTGACTATAACGAGATATTTTCTCCTGTGGCAATGCTCAAGTCTATTCAGATCATGCTTATGATAGCAGCACATATGAACTATAAAATCTGATAAATGGATGTGAAAATAGTCTTCCTAAATGGAGAGCTGAAAGAAGAGATGTATATGATATAATCTGAAGGTTTCATATCCATAGATGAGTCAAAGGTGTGCAAGCTTCAAAGGTCCATTTATGAACTTAAGTAGACATCTCGGAGTTGGAACATGTATTTTGATAAAGTGATCAAAACATATGGTTTCATTAAGAATGGAGAGGAACCCTGCATATATAAGTAGGTTAATAACTCGATAATAATATTTCTTATTTTGTATGTGGATGATATTTTCTTAATCGGGAATGACATCCCTACATTACAAGGAATAAAAGTTTGGTTGTAATCTCAGTTCTCCATGAAAGACTCGGGAGAAGAATCCTTTATCCTTGAGATGAAGATTTATAAAGATAGATCTAAAAGGTTGCTTGAATTATCCCAGTCGACATACGTTGATACTGTGCTGAAAAGGTTTAGCATGAGAATTTTAAGAAAGACTACCTTCTGATAGGCCAAAGAATTTTTTTTTGAAGAGTGATTGTCTGACAACTCCTCAAAAGAGAGCGTATGAATAGAATTTTATATGCTTCAACAGTGGAATCTATTATGTACGACATAATATGTACACGATCGGATGTAGCATACTCAATAGGGGTAGTGAGTAGATACCAGTCCGATGCAGGTAAGAACCACTGGAAGGTCGTAAAGATCATCCTTAAGTATTTGAGAAATCTTAAGAATCAGTGACTTATCTATGAAGAATCCGACTTAAAATTTATGGAGTTTACTGACTCTACTTTTTAGTCGGATCATGATGACAGCAAGAGCGTGTCGAGATATATTTATATCCTGAATAGTGGAGCAATTTACTAGAAGAGTTCTAAGCAGCACACTGTGGCCGACTCTACTTACGCATTGAAATATATCACAGCATCTGATGCTGTGAAAGAAGCTGTGTGGTTATGAAAATTTATCAGCGAACTCGAAATGACATCCTCCCTTGATGGTCCCGTCTTATTGTACTGTGACAGCACTGGCGCCATTGCTCAAGTGAAAGAACCGAAGTCACATTAGCGGACCAAGCATATGCTGCGTCGCTATCATCTGGTCCGAAAAATCATGGATCGAGATGACATCGATCTTCAGAAGATTGATAAAAAGAAGAACTTGGTCGACCCATTAACTAAAGTCCTTACGGTAAAAGAGTTCGAAGATCATAAAATGAAGATGGATATACGATACTGTACCGATTGGTTTTAGTACAAGTGAGAGTTATTGAGAAATGTGTCCCAAAGTTAATCATCAGTATGTTGACGGTTGTGCTATTTGACATAATTATATATGAATTAATTAATAAAATATTTATTTGATAAAGAAATGTGTCCCATTAGCTTGTACATCTTCTATATTGAACGTCTGTATTATGATGAAAGTCCTTAGAACTATTTTAAATCGATAAAGAAGGATTTATCGTTTAGTCCTTAAATGAGTTCGTGATTAAATGATATGCTATTACTAAGATGATAGATATATCAAGTGTAGGTCGTTGTGTGCTATATAGGTTGGTTGTCTTCTTAACCAAGGAGTATGGAGATGCTGGTATGGCATGTAGGTGAAATGTAGGAGTACATTTCACTGAACGTGATCAACTTCGGAGTACTCTGCTGTCAAAAGTCACTCTGAAGGGATATGGGTATAAGTATCCCTCCGATCTGAGAACACCACGGTGACTTGCAAGCAACTCACTATGTTTTGGTACCGAACTATCTGAATTTTTAATTCAAGATCGGAGGATTTCTGGACATAGTCAAGTACTTGTGAAGTCGGTGAGTGAGTCAAGATAGAATTGACCACTCTAAGAGATTGGAGAGAATACTTTGTGTTTCAATTTAGTAAGACCTTACCAGAGCAATCTTTGTGAGGAGTCACATGATTTATCAGGTTGAGACACATAATGGATGTACTATTAAGAGTTGACAGTTTAAACTCTAAGTCATCCTAGCATCAAAGGTCGAAGGATGAATTATACGGTAACTATATCCAAATATGTTCTTGAGTGTTGCTTTGCATACATTCGGCCTATCCGAACGTCGGGTATCATTGCTAGATGGTTACTTCGATTGATACAGGAATTATTTCCTGTGCTACCGACTTGATTCAAACCTATGGGGTTACACACATTAAAAATTTCTCTCCGATCATATGACTAATCTGAAGAGTCCTACTGAACGGAGACTCTGGTGAAGAGTTCTAGTGGACGGAGACTCTGCTGAAGAGTCTCACAGGATGAAAAATCTTAAGAAAAATCCTACTAGACTTAGACTCTATTATTAATGAAGGATTAATTAGTGATTAGATCACTAATTAGCTCAATTTGATTAAGCATTAAAGTCTGGATCAAGTCTGATTGAATTGGATTCAATCAGGCCAAGTCTGATTAGGTTATGAGATGACCTAATTAATAAGGGAGAAATGATTCTGATTTGATCGAATCTATAGCTCAATTAATTTATTAATTTGATTAAATTTAATTAATATTATAGGAGCCTTATTAGATTAGGTTTATCATATTTTATTTGGGTCTAATTGGATTGGATTTGAAAGAAATCCAATTGATTAAACCCTAGAGTCCCAAATGAATAAGACTCTATCTCTTGTGCCACCAAAATTATCTCACACCATTTCTCAGCACACAAAATTAGTTTGTGTATGAGAAAATCAAAAAAATATCCTTATTTTATCATCCATTAAGGATAGAAATTGGTTGATTTTGATTTGAATTCAAAATGATTTGAATTTTAACTTAAAACCTTATCCATATCCTTCCACATGTTGGCTATTTTTGAAGGGGCTCATTGTGTGCCAGAAAAAAAAAAATTTTTGATGGTTTTTTACATCTAATTTTCTTTGGTAAGTCCTTCTTTAAGCCAAATAAGGGTGAGAAAAAGTTGGAGTCAAATTGGAATTCAAAATAGTTTGAATTGTAACAAACTCCAACCCTTATTCTGTCTTATCTAGTTTGTACGACAACCATAAAAAGGTCACAATTTTGTGCACCAAACTAAGAGAGCTTTTCACTGTGAGATACCAGAGAAAAAGAAGGTTGAAAATGCTTCTTTGGGGCATGAGATTTGGGTGGGTTTTCTTCCTCTTTGGCGTGAACAAAAGAGGAGACTGATCTTCTCTCGGGCGAGCGACCTAGAACTACTTTTAGATTTTGGGTGAGAGAAAAACCATAGAGAAGAGAACCTTCATCAGATTTTTTTTCACCATATAGCATCTTTCTCTACTCCATCTTTGACATCAAAAAGTTTTGAGATGATCTAAGAAAGAGATCAAATCAGATTTGCCATCAGAAGCCGACTGCACGGGCTAGCACTCCCGCGGAGGGCTGATCAGTCCAAGGACTTCGTGTGAACCTTCCGTAGAGGTCGGACACTTGTGCAGCTGTGAGCGACCAGAGAGGACTTTCAGATCTACATTTTCAATTGTAGAGATCGACTATCCATGCTCAGGTATTGGATTTGGAACCCTAGAAGTGGTGGATTAGATCTATCATTAATTGCTGTTCTTGTTCATGTTATAAATTCATTTGTAGGAGTTTTAAGATCAAATCATATGCATGTATTTATAGATTAAATAGTTTAATCTAATATTCTTTCACTGAAAATTTTGAAATGTATGCATAAAACCCCTATGTGATCCTACAATCTTCTCACTAAATATTAAGTCTACTAGTCTTCCACTGTTGTAGAGATGCGGATGCCTTTTTTGATGTTGATCATTCTCGACTGGTAACAGTGATTCGGTTGCATCAGAAAGGTACAACCACTCTATTGACATCAGATGTCCCAAAGTAAAGATGGGGTTGGGCCCAATAACTGTTAGGTGAGGGACTCAATGATGGCTTTGCACTCGTGATGAACAGTGAGTCAGACTTAACTAAGAAATATATCAATAACTATTAGGTGAGGTCACAGGACTTAGAGACTAAGTCACTGCAACATGCTTGAAGAAGCATCTGGATAAAGAGTTATCCACGCATTGATATACATGTCACCAATAACTGTTAGGTGAGGTGCCGTACATCAATGGGACCGCAGCACCCACTAGAATCATTTATCACATTAGGATTTTTATTTCTCCACCTGAGGAGTGTGAGAGAGTCAAAATATTAGTGAGAGCTTTTTATTTATTTTTAAAATCTCTAGAACAAACCATTACAAGTATAATCATCTAATTAAATCTTTACTCTCTGTGATCAATTCTTTCAGCTTCCAACACTCTAGCTTGAATTCTAGATATCTACCACTTAATCGAAATTGATTACATATTCTGACTCAGAAATTTAATAATCAATTTTAGCTTTTAGAAATTAAGCCATGTTCTTGACCAGATTAATCCAATGTCATCAACTTGTCCAATCTATAGTCAATGAACTATACTTGATAAATGATTGGATATTGACAATTAGGTTCAATGTTATAAATTGGATTTTATAGTCTATGAGATCCAATATATGCATAAGGATATGTAGACTGTCAATGACATGTTGATTCATCTGTAATAGTTGTGAGATGATCAGAGTCGCACAATGCATAAGATGCATAATGGGCAGTTTGTCCATGATCAATGATCAAAGATATTAAAGAACTTGAAAAGCTTGACATGACTATGCATAAGAAATTACTAATGAATTTGATCCTATAATTTTTTATTTATATAAATAGTTTATGAAATTATTATATAAATAAATATTATAGCACCTTAACTGAATTGGTCGATATGCTGGTAACTAAGGGACCTTGAAAAGTTCAGAGGTACATACCTGAAGAACCTAAAAAAAATATTTACATACCTTTGAAAGGTATGTTGAATTGCTCAAAATTGATCTTGCAGTTTTTTCTTTTATATTAGACTTTAGTGCATATTACGCACTTTAATATAAGGTCTAAGGAAGGAAGAGGACTGAGGAAAGGTGAAGTGACTCTTTTGAGTCGGCAATTGTGCAAAAGCTGCACTAAGGCTGTGAGCACCTAATCTCAGTGATTACCGTTTGGATTTAATTTTTGTCATTTACATAGTGTGATGCATTTGTAAAAAATTATTTGAGCAAAATAATGAATTCTATTGGGTATGAGAGATTCAGAACCAGATAACCTGAAGTATATAGATGGTTCTTTTGGCTAGATCATGTATGAAAAGAAATAATTTGTTGACTGAAGAAAATAAACTTTTGGGCTTATTGACTGTTAAGTCATATCTAGTCTGTAAATCATCTCTTTGAAAATTAATGATTAAGCTATCCTTTATTGGTTAAAGAAATAGGATCACTGAAATACTTATCCTAGTACACATACAATGTGCATGACCCATTTGATGAGCCAGACTAGGAGGTTATCACTACTTCATCATCTTTACCGATGAACAGTCATAGTATAGATATATATGTGAGATATAAATCTGAAAAACCTAGAAAGGTTCAAAGAATTCAGATGTGAAGTAGAAAAGATAAATCAAAAAAATTCTAAAGGTACTTTGATCAGATCGAAGATGCAATACCAAATAAAAAATTTATCGATTATCTAAAGAAAATAGCACAGTATCATGATGAAATTCTCTTTGTACACTTTAGCTCAACGGTGTATCTGTGAGAAGAGATGGCACTATATGAGATATGGTCCAGTCCATCATGAATATCACTAGCTTAATTATTATTTCTTTAGGAACAAGATTTAATTTTAAAAATTTAAATTAGGTTTTCTCTAAAATTGATTTCACCACACCATATGAGATATGATATGGTGGATAAGTTAGAGGATAGGTCTATGAGAACTCATTTATAGAGTATCCCAAAAGGTGTTTGAGATATTATTTTCTCTTTCCAGTGGTTCACAATATGATTGTGAGCAATCATACTATTTTCTTGAAAACAGTGAGAGGATGAACTCAAAGAGAAAATCTTTAAAAGAAGAATGAGTCACAGGACCTTACAACCTATGTAAGATGAGCTAGTATATATAGTACTTCCTCCACCTCATAGATCTAGTAGGATCTCCTATCCTTTAGAAAGATACTTGGTATTCTTACAAAGGATTCAGAGAAAGTGTTTCTTGAGGAAGATTGGGAACATAGGGATGATCCCAAAATCTACAACAACATGATATGAGAAATCATGTAGTTACATAAAGGTCAGTGGGAGGGTTTCATGCTGACATCGGTTATGATGTGGTTACATATAGAATTTTATTTTCAAAGACCTAGGTCCAACATTCTGAAAATAAAAGGTCTATAGAGATAGATCCTAAAAGGATGTTTGGTTTTCACAAATAAGTACATAGAAGAGGTACTGAAAAAGTTCAGCATTGAAACCTCCAAGAGAGATCCGTTATCCTCTTACACATAAGTGTATGCCATGCTATGTCTCAAATCCAGGCTGGGAGCATTGGATTGCTGTGAAAATATCTCTAGGTATTTGAAAAGCACTAAAAGATTATTCCTCGTCTTTGAATAAGGGTTAGAGATAAGAGTAGGAGGATACACTGATGTTGATGGTAGAATGTTTACATCAGCATATATTCTTAAGTTATATTGGTTCGATATGATGGAAGGGTTCCAGGCAATCGACTAATGGAAGTTGAATATGCTGTAGATGTGTAGGATGTGTTCTGATTCTTATGATAGTTACGGAACTATATGTCATACCATTAGATGCTATGACATTATATTGCAAAGATAATGGTCCATAGACTTTGCTAAGGAGCCAAGGTCTCACCAGAAGTCCATGCACATAGAGCAAGAATATACACGATTACCTCAAGTAGAAATACATGGAGGTAAGAAGAGTAAACTCCATATGGAATATGGTAGGCCCAAGTCACTTAGCCAGCTAAATACTAAAGTCTGTATTTAGAAGATGGGGCTCAAGTATATGGCAGATTGGCTTTAGTGTAAGTGAAAGTTTGTTGGATATGTACCCTAGAAGCCAATCTTGGCTGACACATATTTTTCTCTAGGACATATTTTGTACTTGTTGGACAGTCTTAATAACCAATCATGTTTATGTATCTATAATTTATCCTAAAAATTAACAAAGATGATTTTGTATATTCTTAAGATGTTGAGAATTTGAGACATACATCATTAGTGGTTAATTTCTAAATACTTCCGATCAAAGGATCATCATGAAGGACAGTGATCAATCTATTCAAGATTGATACATAGATCACCTCCCTTTAGGGTAGATAAGCCTCAAGTTTGCGGTGTAGAGACACTCGAGTGAGAGTGCAGGTGGTTGTTAGAAAATAACTTGCACTGAGCATGACCAACATGAGAAACTACTTGGATGTCTACTTGCTCGTCAGTGATTTTCTCGATGCTACAGTGGTGTGACTGATCATTTGACCTGCGGTGTAAAGACTATTCGTAGCGAGGTTATATAGTTTGACTGTATATTTTTTTGGTTCCTAGCCATATGGGTCTTTGCTGTGTATGTTGGTTATGTAGGTTTAGATTCACTATTTGGAGTAGGATGCACCTAGATGGAATCTATCGACCTTGGTAGAAAAGGAGAAGTCCTATGCGATTTATAAATCTGAGTTCAAAAAAATCTCTAGCCAAATTAAGTGTGAATACTGAAAAAGAATTTCTATGAGATTCATAAATGAATTCGAGTCGAGCCAATCTTGCATATAACTGATGATGGGGTTTGACGAGTTTTTCATGACCTCCGTCAAGTCGGAACTTTCGATAGAGGGATTGTATCACACGATAACTGCACCTAAGGGTTCACTTTTTTATTCTACTAGATTGTCACAATATGTTTCTAGATGTCATTGGTAGATCATGAGAACTCACTAAGATTATTTTTGGATCAACGATCTTTGTTGAAGTGAGTTGGAATCGTTCAGTCCATCAAAAAGAGTTTTGATGATACTGTGATGGAGATCACGATATGTCTCACTACCAGATAGAATAAAATCTGAGGGATCACACACAAAAGGAGCTTGACCTAATCAATGGCTTGAATTATATTTGAATTATCAATTGAATTGATAGTTTGAATATTAAAAACTGCTAATTTGTAAGTGTTACAGTTTTGGTAGCTGCTAATTATTAGTGCAGGGACTTAATTGCAAATATTATAATTTTTTTAAAATTGATTAAATTATAAATTAAGTTTTAATTAATTTAAATTAGATTTAATTTAATTATATTTAATTTAATTTAATATTAATTGGGTTTAATTATCCAAATCAAATTTGGATTTCAAGCCTGACTGGATCAGGCTTGATAGTCTTTTTGAATTCAGTTCGTTTCAAACTTGATTTGAACCTGATTGAGGCTCTATTTGAATCAGATAAACTATGTCTTAGAGAGCCTAAGTTTTTTAATACTCTCTCTCTAAAAATCATGCCAAAAAGAGAAGTGGAGCATTATTTTTCTCATCCTTCTTTCTTCACGCACGTGAAAAAAGAGGGAGTGCCAATAGTTGGTGCTGCGCCTTATTTGGAATTCTTTTTTATTTAATTTTTTTATTTGAATTTGATTCAAAATAGGATAGAAATCTCTTAGATTGGGGTATAGAAGTATTTTTTTGTGTGATAAAAAAATTGAAGAAAGAAGATGCACACTGGTTTTATGCGTGAAAGATCTTCCCAATTTCTTTTTGGCACACCAACTTTTTCTTTCCTTTCTTACATGCCATATATTTCCTATTTGATAAGATACGATCTTTATCTCTAAGGGGGCATGAGGGATAGGGGGTGTGTGCGATAAAAATTAAAAAAAAAATGATGGGTGAAGAGAGGGTGTGCATGAGATATGAGAGGTCTCTTCTTTCTTATATCTATCCTTCATATCTATGCCTCCTCTTATCTTCTCCACTTTATGTTTATGCTCAGATCTGATAGAGATTAGATCTAAGAGAGAAAAAGAGAGAGAAAAAGAGAAGAAGAATGGTTCTTCTTCTCTTCATGGTGATCTGGTTCAGATCCCGTCAGATCTGCGCGAAAGAGTTCGCATAGCGATCTCTTTCTTCAAGATCTAGAAGAAGAGATCTAGATCCAAGGATGAGAAGCGAGATCTGTAAGGTGCTAGTATATCGGTGATATCGGTGTTCCAATCAGACGGCTCTGTGTGGATACCAGTAGAAGTCGAGTGTAGGAACCAGATCTAGGATTTCAGGGTTAGATCTTGAAAAAGAGGGTTAGATCTTGAAAATTTTCAAGATCATACAGCGGAAGACTAAAATAAATCAAAATTTATTTTCTAAGATAAAAAAATCCCTAGATCTAAGATCCTATTACATGATTATTACATGGCATTAAATTAGAAATTAAAATATATAAATATAGCATGAACTACATGTTGATCATATCAACATATTTCTATACTACATCTAATGTATGTATTAAACAATAGATCAGATCTATTACCTTGCAAGTTAGACGTTCTAACCTTGCTGATCTGGGCTTGAGGATGATGTTGCAAGCCGCACATGCATCCGGCCTCTAGGAGTCGTCCACACGAGCCCACGAATCTCGATCAGAAGTCCTGCTTCAGGAAATCAGCACAGTATGCTAGTACTGCGCTGATCCTTCTTTGATGGTTGATCAGGTGCCTCCTTCTTCTTGATTTAGACTCTTCCAAAGATGGAAAGTAGAAGGAGAAGTTTCAGATCTGAGATACTCTCAGAAAACTCAAGATGGAGGGAGGAAAGATATGAAAACAAAAACCCAAGAAGAAGACCCTCTTCTTCTTCACGTTTTTCTCTCTAGACACCCAAACTTGCATCTTTTATATCTTCACGACCCAAAGGTATTTCTCTCTGATTTTTGGATGCCGCAAAGGTCTCTCATATCTCTAACTTCTCTTAAAATTTCATGAAGAAACTTGTCTTATATAGAGAGATATGATAGAGTCCTTGTCTAGGTCAAACACCTAGTCAAGGCTTATCCAAACATGGCAAGTTAAGGGACGCCCAACTCTTGAGCACCACCTCCATATTTTCATGCATGGATCACCAGAAAAGGGTGCACAATGTAAACCCTAAAAGCCACAAAAATTCTAAAATAAATTTGGATAAATTCGGTGCAAAATTGAAAGAGTTTTGGATTTCTAAAACTCTATCTCATAGAATTCGAAATCCAAACTTATTCCTTTTAGATTTGATCCAAACCACCTTCCATGTAAAAAAGAAGAGAGGAGACCTTTTATGAACGTGGGAGAGATCTTAGAGAGGGCTTTTGTCATACAAAATAAGTGGAGATTGGCGTTGAATAAGAGAGAGGGCGTGGAGAAGGCTTATGTGGCGCAAGGGGGAATCCTAGTCTTACTAGGATTCTGTCTTATGACTTATTTTAATTTGGTTTTCCAAACCAAATCAAATCAAAATTAGATCAACCCAATTAAAATAGGTCTTAACCTAATTAAGAATCTAATTTAATCAGATTAAATTAGATTTAAATCTGATTTAATTTTCTAATCAAATTAGAAATTAGATTGACCCAAGTCCTAGTTGAACTAGGACTAGTTTTTCCTTGCACTTGGCTTATCCAATAAATCAATTGGACTTGATCCAATCAAGTTCAAAATAAATATAATTAAATTATATTTAATTAGACTTAATCTCAGCCCATTGGCTTAATCAAATTAAGCCAATTAGCAATCGAATTGCTAATCGATCCTCCTGCAACACTTGCACTGGGTTAAATGTCAATCGTATTGATCATTTAACCCTAGAACGATTCTTAATTGTTGATCAACCATCTGATCGGATCATGAACTCTAATGTGTGTGACCTCATAGGTCCGAACCTAAACCGGTAGCATAGGAATAAATTTCTATATCAATCGAAGTGATCATCTAGCAATGGTACCCGACGATCGGATAGGTCGAATGTGTAGAACAACATCCTTAGAACCCATGCGGATATAGTTTTCATATAATTCATCCCCTTGACCAAAATGATCATAGGACACCCGAGAGCTCAACTGTCAACTCTGATCAGGTTGTCCACATTGTATTTCAAAATATCAAATCCATCTGATGGATTACCCTGGCCAAGGTTTTGCTAAATTGAAATACAGCGACTCATTCTTCTCCAACTCTTGGAGTGGTCAATCCCATCTCGATCACACTCTGACTTCGCAAGTACTTGACTGTGCCCAGAAGCCTTCCGTCCCTGAATTAGAAATTCAGTTAGTCCAGTACTAAAGCACAGTGAGTTGCTTGCAAGTCACTGAGGCGATCTCAGGTCTAAGGGACACTTATATCTATATCCCATCAGAGATATTCTCGACAGTAGAATACTCTGGAGTTGGTCACGTTCAATGATGATGTACCCTTACATCTCACCTGTATGCCATACCAGTGTCTCCACACTCTTTGGTTAAGAGGACAACCAACCCATATGGCCTACAGCGACCTATGCTCGATAGAAGCTATCGTCCTTATTAACAGCCTATCATTTGGTCGTGAACAGTTTTAAGGACTAATCGATAAATCCTCTCTTTATCGAACCTAAATAGTCCTAAGGACTTCATCATAACAACGGAGTTCATTAGAAGATGAAAGCTTATGATGAAGATGCCAAATATATATATTTTTTTTTATTAACAAATCAATTACAATACTTGGTTGCTCAACCGTCAACAGCTTGATGATTGACTTTTTGGGACACATTTCCCAACAACTCCCACTTGTCCTAAAGCCACTTGGCACAGTATCTAATACCCATCTTCGACTTGTGGTTGTCAAACTACTTTATTGCCAGAGCTTTAGTGAAGGGGTCGGCTAGGTTCTCCTAACCGTCGATCTTCTGAAGGTCGACGTCACCTCAATCCACGATCTCTCGGATCAGGTGGAAGCGGTGCAAAATGTGCTTCATCCGCTGATGTGCTTTGGGTTCTTTCACCTGAGCTATGGCACCAGTGCTGTCGCAGTAGAGCAGGACTGGACCATCGAGGGAGGGTGCTACTCCGAGCTCGTTGATGAATTTCCTCAGCCACACAGCTTCCTTCACGGCATTTGATGCTGCGATATACTCCGCTTCACAAATAGAGTCTGCCACAGTATGCTGCTTGAAACTCTTCCAGCAGATGGCTCCACCATTCAGAGTAAAGATATAATCTGACACGCTCCTGCTGTCATCATGGTCAGATTGGAAGCTGGAGTCTGTGAACCCCACAAGTTTCAGATCTGACTCGCCATAAACCAACCATTGGTCCTTAGTATTTCTCAAATACTTAAGGATGGCTTTAACCACTTTTCAGTGATTTTTTTCACGATCAGATTGGTATCTACTCACTACTCCTAGTGAGTATGCCACATCTGGTCTTGTACATGTCATGGCGTACATGATAGATCCCACGGCTGAAGCATATGGGACTCTACTCATACGCTCTCTCTCTTCAGGAGTTGTCGGACAATCCTTCTTAGAGAGAGAAATTCCATGGCCTATCAGTAGATAGCCCTTCTTGAAATTCTCCATGCTGAACCTCTTCAGCACAGTGTCTATGTACATGGACTAGGATAACTCAAGCATCCTTTTAGATCTATCCCTATAGATCTTCATCCCTAGGATGTAGGATGCTTCACCCAAGTCCTTCATGGAGAACTGTGATGACAACCAAACTTTTATTCCCTGTAGTGCGGGGATGTCATTCCTGATTAAGAGAATGTCATCCACGTACAAGACAAGGAATATCACAACTTGACCATTTGCCCATTTATAGATGCAGGGCTCTTCTCCATTCTTAATGAAGCCATACGTTTTGATCACCTTATCAAAACGCATGTTCCAACTCCGAGAAGCTTGCTTCAGTCCATAAATGGATCTCTGAAGCTTGCACACCTTGGACTCATCTGTGGATGTAAACCCTTCAGGTTGAATCATATACACCTCTTCAGTCAGCTCTCCATTCAGGAAAGCTGTCTTTACATCCATCTGCCAGATCTCATAATCCAAATGGGCAGCTATTGCAAGCATTATCCGAATAGATTTGAGCATTGCCACAGGGGAAAACATCTCGTCATAGTCAATACCATAACGTTGACGATACCCCTTGGCAACCAGACGGGCTTTATAGGTCTCCACCTTTCCGTCTGCGCCCCTCTTCCTTTTGAAGACCCATTTACACCCAATGGATTTAATCCCTTCAGGTGGGTCAACCAATGTCCATACATCGTTGACCTTCATGGACTCCATTTCGGATTTCATGACTTCAAGCCATTTCTCGGAATCAGGTCTCTGCATAGCATCCATATAGGTGATCGGATCCTCATTATTCTCATCAAGTTCGATGGGATCACCGTTCCGGACCAAGAAACCATAGTATCTGTCCGGCTGATGCGGTACTCTACCGGATCGCCTTAATGGTGCAGGTATATTGGGCTCCGGATGTGATCTAATCATATCCGACTCAGGTTCAGCTATTGGTGTCAGTCCTTCTACCTGTTGAACTTCATCAAGTTCAACCTTAGAGGCAACGGTTCCTTCACCAAGGAACTCCTTTTCTAAAAAGATTACCTTAAGGGTGACGAACACCTTTTGTTCATCAGCATGGTAGAAAAAATATCCTTTTGTCTCTTTGGGGTACCCTATGAATGAGCATTTGTCAGACCTAGGTCCAAGTTTGTCTGTGACTAATCGTTTGACATAGGCCGGGCACCCCCAGACCCTAAGGTATGAAAGTACTGGCTTACGTCCTGTCCATATCTCATATGAAGTCTTAATTACAGACTTACTTGGAATCCTATTTAACAGATAACAGGCCGATTCAAGTGCATATCCCCAGAAGGATATCAGCAAGCTAGCAAAAAACCCATCATGGATTGGACCATGTCTAACAAAGTCCGATTCCTCCTTTCAAACACACCATTATGCTGTGGTGTTCCTGGAGGAGTCCATTGGGAGAGAATCCCATTCTCTCCTAGATATGTGAGAAACTCACTAGAAAGGTATTCTCCTCCTCGATCAGATCGAAGAGTTTTAATACTCTTCCTAGTTTATTTTTCTACTTCACTTCAGAATCGTTTGAACATTTCAAATGAATCCGACTATGTTTCATCAGATAGACATATCCATATCGGGATAGGTCATCCGTGAAAGTTATGAAGTAGAAATATCCACCTCTAGCACTGGTGCTCATGGGCCCACATACATCAGTATGTACTAGGCTCAAGAGCTCAGTAGCTCTCTCACCTTTTCCAGTAAAAGGTGACTTGGTCATTTTACCAAGAAGATAAGACTCACAGGTTGGAAGTGATTCACAATCACTAACTTCGAGGATTCCCTCTTGAGTCAACCTGTTTATTCTGTTCTTGTTTATATGACCTAGCCTACAGTGCCATAAGTAGATATCTGACACACTATCTAATCTAGGGTGCTTGCTAGTAGAATAGACTCTTATCAGGCTTGACCTTTTTGGTCTGGCTCTGCACTGATGTCCTAGCCTGAACTTGCACCTTCTTTACTTTCTTCTTCTTATTCTTCTTCTCTTTCTCAAAAGGTCAAGAACCAGAAGACGAACCTCCCACTGAGTAAAAGGTGACTTGGTCATTTTACCAAGAAGATAGGACTCACAGGTTGGAAGTGATTCACAATCACTAACTTCGAGGATTCCCTCTTGAGTCAACCTGTTTATTCTGTTCTTATTTATATGACCTAGCCTACAGTGCCATAAGTAGATATCTGACACACTATCTAATCTAGGGTGCTTGCTAGTAGAATAGATTCTTATCAGGCTTGACCTTTTTGGTCTGGCTCTGCACTGATGTCCTAGCCTGAACTTGCACCTTCTTTACTTTCTTCTTCTTGTTCTTCTTCTCTTTCTCAAAAGGTCAAGAACCAGAAGACGAACCTCCCACTGAGTTCACCGACTCCTTGAGGAGTTGGTGATCCTTCTCAAAGTTCTGAAGCAACCCTAGTAACCCGTGGTAGTTCTCTTCAGGCTTTGTCATTCTATAATGAGTGAGGAATGGGAGATAAGACTTGGGCAGCGAGTTCAGTATTGCATCTTTCCCAAGCTGCTCATGCAAGAAAAAGTCGAGCTTGCTCAATCATTCCATCAGCTCGATCATGTACAATACATGATCAGTGACAGAGGCACCATCCCACATTTTGGCATTGAAGATGGCACAACTAGTCTTGTGCCTCTCCACGTCATCGGGTGTGCCAAAGGCATCCTCCAACACTTGAAACTTGTCCTTTGGCTGAGCCGTCTCGAATCTGCGACTGAACTCGTCGCTCATGATAGCCAGCATGATACAGCGCACCGTGGTCCGATCACTGAGCCACTTCTGGTAAGTATCTCTGATTGTTCCACGTGCATTGACAGCTGGCTCCTCAGGTGCAGGATCTATTATCACATATAGAAAAAAAATACTTTCACACCTTAGGGTCTGGGGGTGCCCGGCCTATGTCAAACGATTAGTCACAGACAAACTTGGACCTAGGTCTGACAAATGCTCATTCATAGGGTACACCAGAAGATGAACCTCCCACTGAGTTCACCGACTCCTTGAGGAGTTGGTGATCCTTCTCAAAGTTCTGAAGCAACCCCAGTAACCCGTGGTAGTTCTCTTCAGGTTTTGTCATTCTATAATGAGTGAGAAATGGGAGATAAGACTTGGGCAGCGAGTTCAGTATTGCATCTTTCCCAAGCTGCTCATGCAAGGAAAAGTCGAGCTTGCTCAATCATTCCATCAGCTCGATCATGTACAATACATGATCAGTGACAGAGGCACCATCCCACATTTTGGCATTGAAGATGGCACAACTAGTCTTGTGCCTCTCCACGTCATCGGGTGTGCCAAAGGCATCCTCCAACACTTAAAGCTTGTCCTTTGGCTGAGCCGTCTTGAATCTGTGACTAAACTCGTCGCTCATGATAGCCAGCATGATACAGCGCACCGTGGTCCGATCACTGAGCCACTTCTGGTAAGTGTCTCTGATTGTTCCACATGCATTGACAGCTGGCTCCTCAGGTGCAGGATCTATTATCACATATAGGATCCGTTCATGCTCCAGGACTATCTTCAACTTTCGGTACCAGCTACTGAAGTTGGATCCCACCAACTTATCATTGTCCAACAATGATCGGAGCAATAGGGAAGTGGCCATATCTGCACAAAAGAGAACCATAACCTAATTAGTAATTGATTCATTAAACCTAAAGATTTGGACTTTAATCAAAAGGTTTCTCCCACTATTTTATTCGAATTGGTAGCCTCTACCTCCAATTCGAGGAATTACCCTAATTCCTTAGCGGGTACTAGAATCCACTTAGACTGCACACAAGCCCAACTTTGGTTGGCCAACCCATGTACATCTAAGGGTAGGCTCATAACCAATTGTTTCTCTAAACAATTTTTAGTAATTTTAATTTTGCCCCAGAAACCTAATCAGTAGGCTTTGGCCTCCACTGTAAGGATCCAGTTAGGTCCAACCATTAACATGATCATACTTGGTGTATCTAACCAACGAATGATTAAGCCCAACTTTGGTTGGCTCACCTAACCACCATTAGAGAGACACTTCCAAGTCGTCATATGATGAGTGATAATTCCATTAGTCAACAAGCACCAGGCCTTTGGGTCTGCAATGATTATTGAGTTAATGGACTCATTATCAAACACCTTAATGGGAGGCTATGACTCAATTATCTCTATAATTTTATCATTTTAAGGACCTAATAATTTTAGAAGATTTAAATAATATAGAGGATGAAGTCAGATGAACCAGCTTATCATGATCCTCCCACTGGCTTCACCAAGTCAGCTTAAGGGAGACCAGGGCTGGTCTAGGAGTACCTAAATCAGTCACACTGATTTACCTAGCTGACATGGGTCAGCTCGAATAGTTAAGTGATCCGATCAAAACATAATTTCATCAAAAGGCCAGGTAAGTTCGATCAGTGGGAGGGTCTGCCAAAGCTTGCCTTAGACACCATCAGAAATGGCCAGGTAAGCGGGCTCCCAATTAAAAACCACCGGTCTGGTTTATCTTAGACACCAACTGGTTTAATTAGTTTCAATTAGATCAACTTAACAGTTCGTGCTAGACCGCTTAGCCAAGAATCAAGTCCATTTGATTCTCGTTAAAGACATGGACTTGACCAACTACAACTATTGTAATTGATCTAGAGAATCCTTGACCTAATCTAAGACAACAATTGATTAGATTTAGTTAATTCTCTAATTAAGTCCATCTTTAATCTAACCATAGGTCTAACCCAATTAATGGACCTAATTCCCACTAACCCATTAACCCAATGTGTTATGATTTGTGTCTTAGGTTCTTCAATTCACAATCCTAGAACCTAATCAAACAACTTCTTAATTCTTAATTAAGTTTTGGGCTGAGGGTTGGGTTCGGCTTTTCAAAAAATAATTTTCATATTTGTAAAACAATTTTACAATATGATTCTACCAACCATATTGCATGTTTGATTCATAATCAAGATGCAAATGAAATAAACATGAAACTACTTTAGATCTAATCTAAACAGGTTCATGTAATTGAAACAATTTCAACTTTAAACAATTTCTTTGCACAAAAATTATTAACAAAAAAATTTTATTTCAGATTTAAATATCTTTTAAATCTAATAAATTATAAATTTAATCTAGATCATATCTAACAAATTTATGATTAAAGATAGATCTACACAAACTAGGACAACTTTTGCACTATAAGGGGTAAACCTTACAGCAGGACAACCTTGCAGTTTGTGATTGATCTAAAATTTTAATTTCAGATTTAATAATCAGATTATAAATTAGATCTAATCTAAGAAATAATCTAAGCATGTATAAATAATCATGTAATAAAGAACCTGGGCTCTGATACCAATTGTAGGAACCAGATCTAGGGTTTCAGGGTTAGATCTTGAAAAAGAGGGTTAGATCTTGAAACTTTTTCAAGATCATACAGCGAAAGACTAAAATAAATCAAAATTTATTTTCTAAGATCAGAAAATCCCTAGATCTAAGATCCTATTACATGATTATTACATGGTATTAAATCAAAAATTAAAATATATAAATATAGCATGAACTACATGTTGATCATATCAACATGTTTCTATACTACATCTAATGTATGTATTAAACAATAGATCAGATCTATTACCTTGCAAGTTAGACGTTCTAACCTTGCTGATCTGGGCTTGAGGATGATGTTGCAAGCCACACATGCGTCCGGCCTCTAGGAGTCGTCCACACGAGCCCATGAATCTCGATCAGAAGTCCTGCTTCAGGAAATCAGTACAGTATGCTAGTACTGCGCTGATCCTTCTTTGATGGTTGATCAGGTACCTCCTTCTTCTTGATTTAGACTCTTCCAAAGATGGAAAGTAGAAGGAGGAGTTTCAAATCTAAGACACTCTCAGAAAACTCAACATGGAGGGAGGAAAGATATGAAAACAAAAACCCAAGAAGAAGACCCTCTTCTTCTTCACGTTTTTCTCTCTAGACACCCAAACTTGCGTCTTTTATATCTTCACGACCCAAAGGTATTTCTCTTTGATTTTTGGATGGCGCAAAGGTCTCTCATATCTCTAACTTCTCTTAAAATTTCACAAAGAAACTTATCTTATATAGAGAGATATGATAGAGTCCTTGTCTAGGTCAAACACCTAGTCAAGGCTTATCCAAACATGGCAAGTTAAGGGACGCCCAACTCTTGAGCACCACCTCCATATTTTCATGCATGGATCACCAGAAAAGGGTGCACAATGTAAACCCTAAAAGCCACAAAAATTCTAAAATAAATTTGGATAAATTCGGTGCAAAATTGAAAGAGTTTTGGATTTCTAAAACTCTATCTCATAGAATTCGAAATCCAAACTTATTCCTTTTAGATTTGATCCAAACCACCTTCCATGTAAAAAAGAAGAGAGGAGACCTTTTATGAACGTGGGAGAGATCTTAGAGAGGGCTTTTGTCATACAAAATAAGTGGAGATTGGCGTTGAATAAGAGAGAGGGCGTGGAGAAGGCTTATGTGGCGCAAGGGGGAATCCTAGTCTTACTAGGATTCTGTCTTATGACTTATTTTAATTTGGTTTTCCAAACCAAATCAAATCAAAATTAGATCAACCCAATTAAAATAGGTCTTAACCTAATTAAGAATCTAATTTAATCATATTAAATTAGATTTAAATCTGATTTAATTTTCTAATCAAATTAGAAATTAGATTGACCCAAGTCCTAGTTGAACTAGGACTAGTTTTTCCTTGCACTTGGCTTATCCAATAAATCAATTGGACTTGATCCAATCAAGTTCAAAATAAATATAATTAAATTATATTTAATTAGACTTAATCTCAGCCCATTGGCTTAATCAAATTAAGCCAATTAGCAATCGAATTGCTAATCGATCCTCCTGCAACACTTGCACTGGGTTAAATGTCAATCGTATTGATCATTTAACCCTAGAACGATTCTTAATTGTTGATCAACCATCTGATCGGATCATGAACTCTAATGTGTGTGACCTCATAGGTCCGAACCTAAGTCGGTAGCATAGGAACAAATTCTTATACCAATCGAAGTGACCATCTAGCAATGGTACCCGACGACCGGATAGGTCGAATGTGTAGAACAACATCCTTAGAACCCATGCGGATATAGTTTTCATATAATTCATCCCCTTGACCAAAATGATCATAGGACACTCCAGAGCTCAACTGTCAACTCTGATCAGGTTGTCCACATTGTATTTCAAAATATCAAATCCATCTGATGGATTACCCTGGCCAAGGTTTTGCTAAATTGAAATACAGTGACTCATTCTTCTCCAACTCTTGGAGTGGTCAATCCCATCTCGATCACACTCTGACTTCGCAAGTACTTGACTGTGCCCAGAAGCCTTCCGTTCCTGAATTAGAAATTCAGTTAGTCCAGTATCAAAGCACAGTGAGTTGCTTGCAAGTCACTGAGGCGATCTCAGGTCTAAGGGACACTTATATCTATATCCCATCAGAGATATTCTCGACAGTAGAATACTCTGGAGTTGGTCACGTTCAATGATGATGTACCCTTACATCTCACCTGTATGCCATACCAGTGTCTCCACACTCCTTGGTTAAGAGGACAACCAACCCATATGGCCTACAGCGACCTATGCTCGATAGAAGCTATCGTCCTTATTAACAGCCTATCATTTGATCGTGAACAGTTTTAAGGACTAATCGATAAATCCTCTCTTTATCGAACCTAAATAGTCCTAAGGACTTCATCATAACAACGGAGTTCATTAGAAGATGAAAGCTGATGATGAAGATGCCAAATATATTTTTTTTTATTAACAAATCAATTACAATACTTGGTTGCTCAACCGTCAACAGCTTGACGATTGGCTTTTTGGGACACATTTTCTAACATCGAGCATGTGCGTAGCTACAGTTAGAACCCGAGACATCCGCAGGATCTGGGGTATGGAGATCTGATCTCCGTTTGTTTTTTCTAACAGTTTATTTTTTTATTTCAGATTTTAGATCATGGTTATATATTTATATCAAGATCTTTATTATGATTTTTAGATCTGATATGGTATGTGAATAAATTAAAATAATTTTAATTTATTTATTTCTGCTACGTAGATGTCTAGAAAAAGTTTTGAACTACACGTACGAAACTGTAGCATTATCTAACAAATGCTCCAACTACTTCTATTATAACTAAGACTAATGGATTGGTTGTGCATGATGGAAATGCTACAAATAGGAGCTCAGAAAGGAATGCAAGATAAGATGCTAATGGTGCTGCTAGTGGTGATGTTAAAGTAGGAAGAGGGGCTGACATTAAAATATCTAGTCAAGTTATAGCCAAGTGATTAACAAAGAAAGCGACATTGCTGCAAGTGAGTCACAATAGTGATGCAAGATCTAGGTTCATAAAAATTATTGTAAAGGGAATGCTGTGAGTGAAAAAGTAGTAGAAGAGCTGCTATAGAGCACTTGCCACCTCCATGATCAAGATAGTGTTTGCCCTCCTCTTCTGAGTATGATGGCCACCCTATTTTGCAAGTCATTTTACAATTTTGAAAGTCCCTTAAAGTTTTTGTTTATTCCTTTATCTTTTTAGAGGCTAATCTAGTCACTGATTGAATAGCAAAGCATGCTTGGGATGACGACAAGTCTTCTGATCCTCTAAGTCCAATGTGGTGGTGCCATCCCTCATGAATTGGGCTATAAAGTCTTGTGTACATAGAGTTTTTTTTGAGAGCATGTGAAAACCAAAAGAGAGGTAGCGTGAAATCAACAATGCAGAAAAAATCTTTTATGGTACGAAACTCGTATATGAGAAGCCTCATGAAGTTGTTCGAAAGCGTGCAATACGCAGTGGTCACAAGGAGACACAGAAAATAAGTCCAAAATGGATTCTAACTTTTGTGCTATAAAAAGGAGAGTCCGTGGATATGAAAATGCGACCACAGAAAAAAAGAAAGAGATGTGGGCTACCAAAAGAAGATAAGGAGAGAGAAGAAGAAAGGCTTGGAGGGTGCTTCATTTGAGTAAAGAAGATTAGAGAACATCGATTGGAAGAGTTCACTCAACTTTGGATTAGAGTTATTCTATTGAATGTTCTATTGGAGGTTTATTTAATCTTGAATTTATTCTTTCTTATATTAGAAGCAGTATTTCTGGCATGGTGTTAGAAATTTTTTTTTATACTCTAAACTATTAGTATAGTACAAGTTTCTTCTTACTCTGGTCCATATGTGGTTGTAGGCTTCGACCGAACCATATTAAATTCTGGTGTTCTTGCAATTGCTGTGATTTCTCTGTACTTTTGGTATTATCGTTAGCATGATTTTTGCTTTCACTTTATCTGTGATTTTTCAGTACTTGAATCCTAATAAGTGGTATTAAAGCAAAGTTTCATCGAATTCAGAGTAGTAAAAAAAGAATTAAGACACTAATAGATGGAGGACCTATCTTCATCGGGCATTATGATCAAGTTGATGCCAACCAACTACTCGATTCGGAAGCCTCGCATGGAAAATCTCCTTTATTGCAAAGATCTTCATGATCCAATCAACGATGTTATTACTTAGCCCAATAAGACGTTAGACGAAGAATGAGAGAAATTGAATCATAAAACTATTAAGCTCATTTGGTAATGGATTGATAACAGTATTTTTCACTATATTTCAATGGAGGTTAACACCCATAGCCTTTGATTGATGCTGTAAAGCCTATATGAGAGAAAGATGGTATAAAATAAGACATTTCGAATTTGCAAACTAGTGAACATGAAATATAAGGAGGGGACTTCTGTGGCGGAGCATGTAAGCAACTTTTAGAACATGGTGAACCAGCTTATCGTGATGAAGATAGCATTAGATGAGGAGCTCCAAGCCTTACTATTGTTGAGTTTCTTATCCGATAGTTGGAAAACTCTGATGGTATCTCTAAGCAATTCTTCATCAGAGGATTTGATAGCCTTGGTGATGGTGAAAGACTATATGCTTAACGAGGAGATCGAGAGGAAAGAGTAAGGGGTTTCAAGCCACAATGAGGCCCTCATCATGGAAAGAAAGGAAAGAAGCAAGCATAGGAACTCTCAATCTAACTCGGATGATGGCCATGCCAAATCGTAGGAAAAATTCAAGTCTTGAAGTGACAGATGTTACAAATATGATAAAAGAGGTCATTTTAAGAAAGACTACCAATTATTGAAGAAGGAGAAGCCAAAGAACAAATCAGGCAATAACTCCAATTTGGACAATAAGATGATAGTAGTAGCTTCGAATGGAGAAGTGATCGTTGTTTGTGGTATAATAGACGATGATCTTATAGGTACTACAGGCCAAGAATCTATCTAGGTGATCGATTTGGCTGCTTTATTTCATGTTATAGCAGGTAGAAATTATTCTCATCTTATCATTCTGATGACTTTGGGATGATAAAGATGAGGAATGATGGAGAATCAAAAATTATTGACATCAGAGATATTATGCTGACACGAGCTTGGGGTACAGACTAGTGTTGAAGAATATTCGACATGTGCCAGATATCCATCTGAACCTGTTGTTGACAAAGGTATTAGATGAGGAGGGCTACTATAGTGTTGTTGGGTATAAAATACCCACAGCCGAAGTCCTCAGTGGAATCGACTACATGGCAACTTAGTCCGGGCTCCTACGGGAGCCGGGCTCCTTCATCCTCGACGCCAACAACTTCAGCCGCAAGCAGACTCCGCCCGGACTCCTACGGGAGTCGGGCTCCACCGCCGACATCGACTACAGGACAACTCCGCCCGGACTCCTACGGGAGCCGGGCTCCGCCGCCGACATCGACTACAGGACAGCTCCGCCCAGACTCCCACGGAAGTCGGGCTCCGTCCTCAGCTTCAACCGCTGGTAGGCCTCGTCCGGACTCCTACGGGAGTCGGACCTCCCCTCTGACTTTAATTACAGGGAGACTTGGCCCGGGCTCTTATGGGAGCCGGGCTTCATCCTCGACACCAACAACTTCAGCCGCAAGCAGACTCCGCCCGGACTCCTACGGGAGCCGGGCTCCACCGCCGACATCGACTACAGGACAACTCCGCCCGGGCTCCTACGGGAGCCGGGCTCCGCCGCCGACATCGACTACAGGACAGCTCCGCCCGGACTCCCATGGGAGCCAGGCTCCGTCCTCAGCTTCAACCGCTGGTAGGCCTCGTCCGGACTCCTACGGGAGCCGGACCTCCCCTCTGACTTTAATTGCAGGGAGACTTAGCCCAGGCTCTTATGGGAGCCGGGCTTCATCCTCGACACCAACAACTTCAGCCACAAGCAGACTCCGCCCGGACTCCTACGGGAGCCGGGCTCCACCGCCGACATCGACTACAGGACAGCTCCGCCCGGACTCCTACGGGAGCCGGGCTCCGTCCTCAACGTCAACTGCTGGTAAGCCCCGCCCGGACTCCTACGGGAGCCGGACTTCGCCTTTAACCTTGACTGCAGGAAAACTTTGCCCGGACTCCTACGGGAGCCGAGCTTCGTCCTCAACTCCAACGGATGCAAGGCAGACTGCGACCGGACTCCTACGGGAGCCGGACGGACTCCTACGGGAGCCGGACTCCGTCGATAACTTCAGCAGCGAGCAGACTCCGCCTGGACTCCTACGGGAGTCGGGCTCCGTCCTCAACGTCAACTGCTGGTAAGCCCCGCCCGGACTCCTACGGGAGCCGGACTTTGCCTTTAACCTTGACTGCAGGAAAACTTCGCCCGGACTCCTACGGGAGCCGAGCTTCATCCTCGACTCCAACGGCTGCAAGGCAGACTGCGACCGGACTCCTACGGGAGCTGGACGGACTCCTACGGGAGCCAGACTCCGCCGATAACTTCAGCAGCGAGCAGACTCCGCCCGGACTCCCACGGGAGCCGGGCTCCATCCTCAACGTCAACTGCTGGTAAGCCTTGATCGGACTCCTACAGGAGCCGGACTTCGCCTTTAACCTTGACTGCAGGAAAACTTCGCCCGGACTCCTACGGGAGTCGAGCTTCATCCTCGACTCCAACGGCTGTAAGGCAGACTGCGACCGGACTCCTACGGGAGCCGGACGGACTCCTACGGGAGCCGGACTCCGTCGATAACTTCAGTAGCGAGCAGACTCCGCCCGGACTCCCACAGGAGCCGGGCTCCATCCTCAACATCAACTGCTGGTAAGCCTTGACCGAACTCCGATGGGAGCCGGACTTCGCCTTTAACCTTGATTGCGGGAAGACTTTGCCCGAACTCTGTGAGAGCCGGGCTCCGTCCTCGATTCCAACGGCTGCAGACGGTCTTTGTCCGGACCTTTACGGTGGCCGGACTCTGACCACTGCCGAACTTCAGCCGATAGATCAGCACTCCCAGGCCACAATCACGGCCACGATTCTGCTACATTTCCTGCGGCGGATTTCGCGCAGCCCCACCACTCCCTGACAGGCCGCAGTAACGATCGCAGCACTGCTCCACTCCCTATGACGGATCTCGCGCGGCTCCATTACTACCTGACCAGCCACGATAAACGGCCACGATCCTGCTCCACCTCCTGCAACGGATACTGCGCGATTCTCCCATCCACTGGCAAGTCACGACGACAAACGCCGCCCCACTTCGTGCGGCAGACTCCACGTGGCACGCCTCAGCGATAGCCACGGGTCCGTTCCACTACGCTTCGCAGCAAACTCCGCCTGACCCTGGGCAGTCCACTACCAGACGGTTACAAACGTCGCCATCAATCCGTTGCTTCCTCCGCCTATAAAAGGGGGACCCAGATACGTTATTCTATAAGCTCATTTTCTTATCTCAAAACTCTGCTAAATTCTTCGTTCGAGCACTCCATTCTTGTTGAGGCAGAGAACTGACTTGAGCGTCGGAGGATCTTGCCGGAGCAACCCCACCTCCGGTTTAGACTTCCTTTGCAGGTCCCGACGGCGACCGCGACTTCCCAGACTCCAGCTTCTCCGGCGCAAGCAGATTTTTGCACCAACAAGTGTATTTAGAAATGACAAGTGAAAGCTGACCTAAAAATTGTTAGTAGCAGCTAGAGGCATCAAGCAAGGCTCTCTCTATTTTATGCAAGCCAAACTCGGTAAGAGGGAGATGAACACAGCGGAAGAACCTTCTACCTCAAAATTATGGCATTAGCGATGAGACATATGAGGCAAAAGGATATGTCAATTGTGGCCAAGAAGAATGCTTTTCCTACTGATGGTTTTAGATTAAAGTCATGCGAAAGGTGCCTAATGGATAAGCAAATCTGAGTTTCTTTTTATAATATTTTTTAATGAAAAATTGGTGCATTAGATCTTATTCACAATGATGTCTGTTCTATGAGTGATAAAACTCTTGGTAGATGCTCTTACTTATGACTTTTATTGATAATCACTGTTAAAAAGTTTAGGCATATGCTTTGAAAATGAAGGATCAGGTGCTCGATATATTCAATCAATTTCACGTCTCTGCTAAAAGGAAGACTGGACGAAAGCTGAAGTGTATATGAGCAGACAATGAGGGTGAATACAGGGATCTTTTTGAGAAATACTGTCAATGGAATGAAATCAGACTAGAGAAGATGGTGCTTAAAACGTCGTAGCAGAATAGGATTGCTGAGAGGATGAACAGAACGATCTGCAAGAGGATCAAAATCATGTTCTCTCACACTAAACTATCGAAGGTATTTTGGGGAGAGGCATTGATGACTGCGGTCCACATCATTAATATTTCTCCTTCCAATGCTCTTGAGGATGATACACCATAGAGAGTATGGTTAGAAAAGGATGTTTCTTATGATTATTTGAAAGTATTGGGATGTTAGACATTCGTATATATTTTTAGGAATAAGAGGTCCAAACTGGATGCCAAGGTGAAGCAGTGTATATTCTTGTGCTACGATGAGGACGGAGAGTTTGGTAATTGATTGTGGGATCCTGTGGAGCAAAAGATCATGCACAGCTATGATGTTATTTTCTTGGAGGATCAGATGATTAATGACTTCAAAAAGCCTAACAAGCCAAAGTCAACCTCAAGCAGCCTAATAAACTTGTACCTAGATACTTTTTCGAGGAGTCTTGATGATGGAGCAACTACAGATGATCGTATACATGATAGTCATGAGGCTGAGCAGATGTGGGTGGTGTTTAGACAGAGCCACATGCTTAACCATCTATACAAAAGGTCCGAAGATCCACAAAAGAGTGGAGGTCGTCCATGAGATATCCATCGCAAGATTACATGCCATTGACGGATGCAGAGGAGCTTAAGTCCTACTTTAAAACCGTAGAGCAACAGCATAGTGAGGAGTGGATGAAGACAATGAAGGAGGAGATGAATTTTTTATAGAAAAATAATACATATGAGCTAGTGAAGATGCCTAAGAAAAAGTGAGGACTCAAAAATAAATGGATGTTCAGGTTGAAGCCATAGAAAAATAGTTCACAATCAAAGTACAAGACGAGGTTAGTTGTAAAAGGCTTTAGTCAAAGAAAAGGCATCGATTTTGAAGAGATTTTCTCATCCATCATGAAGCTTACATCTATTTGAGTTGTCCTCAATCTCGCTGTCTATTTAGACCTTGAAGTGGAATAACTTGATGTAAAGATGGCATTCCTTCATGGTGACTTGGAAGACGAGATATATATGGAGCAATAAGAAGGATTCGAAATTAAAGACAAGGAGAACCTGATATGCTGCTTAAAGAAAAATCTTTATGGGCTGAAGTAGGCATCGCAATAGTGGTACAAGAAGTTCGATTCCTTCGTGATAGAGAATGAATATAAAAGAACAAGTTCTGACCATTGCATGTTCATGAAGAAATTCTCTGATGATAATTTTATCATATTTTTGCTATATATTGATGATGTGCTGATCGTAGGAAAGGACATTGCCAAAATCAATGATCTGAAGGTGAACTTGGGTCAGGCATTTGCAATGAAAGACTTGGGATAGACCAAAAAGATTTTGAGGATGAGAATTGCCTGAGATAGGAGATCTAGGAAGCCTTGATTATCACAAGAAGCCTATGTTGAGAAGGTGCTGGATTGATTCAACATGAGTGGAGCAAAGTCAGTGGTGAGTCTGCTTGTAGGATATTTTAGATTGACTAAAGAGCAAAGCCCAGAGAGCGAGAAGGACCAAATAGAGATGAGTAAGATTCCCTATGCCTCTACTGTGAGAAGTCTTATGTATGCTATGGTGTGCACTAGGCCCTATATTGCTCATGCGGTTGGTATGGTCAGTTGATTTTTTTTAAAACCTTGGAAGGAGCATTAGAAAGTAGTGAAGTGGATAATGAGGTACCTAAAAGGGATATCTAGGACATATTGATGCTATGGCAGTGGAGATTCTATGATACAGGCTTACACAGATGCTAACATAGTGGAAGATATGGACACACAAAAATTTATATCAGATTATCTTATGATAATCTTAGGGAGAGTAGTGTCATGATAATCGAAGCTATAAAAATATGTCGCATTGTCATGGATGGAGGTGGAATACATTAGCATAATGGAGATCGATAAAGAAGTGCTATGGCTAAAAAACTTATTGGAGGAGCTTGGTAGGGAGCAAGAGATGTACATCGTCTCAGTAAAAACTTGGCATTTCATTCAAAGATGAAATACATCGATGTCAGATATCATTAGATTTGGGATGCGTGGAAGATGAAGTAGTTTAAACTTGAAAAAGTTGATATTGAAGAAAATAGTTCTGATATGTCGATGAAGTCAATTTCAGAGACAAAACTGATGAAGTGTAAGGGCACTGCAGGCTTGATGAAACCTTCCATATGAATCTAGAGGAGGAGATTTGTTGGTGTGGTCCCTCCTCATATGGGACCCACCACTTAAAAAAAAAAGGAGAAAAAGAGAAGAAGCATCGAAACAGGACTCTATGAATTGGGCTATAAAGTCCTGTCTGCATGGAGTTTTTTTGGGGAGCATGTGAAAACCAAAAAAGAGGCAGCATGAAATCAGCAATGTGGAGAAAACCTTTTATGGTGCGAAACTCATACACGAGGAGCCTCGTGGTGTTGTCTAGGAGCGCACAATACATGGCGGTCATAGGGAGACGTTAAAAATGAGTTTAAAATAGACTCTAACTTTTATGCTATAAAAAGGGGAGTCCATAGATGTAAAAACATGACCACAGAAAAAAGAAAAGAGACCGTGAGCCACCAAAAAGAGATAGAGAGAGAGAAGAAGGGAGGCTTGGAGGGTACTTCATTCAAATAAAGAAGATTGAAGAATGTCAATTGAAAGAGTTTGCTAAACTTTGGATTAGAGTTATTCCATCGAGGGTTCTACTAGAGATTTATTTAATCTTAGATTTATTCTTTCTTGTACTGAAGCAGTGTTTTCAGTGTGGTGTTAGGAAAAATTTTTTGTATTCTAAACTATTATTATAGTGGAAGCTCCTTCTTTCTTTGATCTCTATGTAGACGTAGGCTTTGATATCAAACCATATTAAATTCTGATATTCTTATAATTACTGTGATTTCTTTTTACTTTTGGTATTATTATTAGTGTAGATTTTGTTTTCACTTTATCTATTATCTTTCAGTACTCGAATCCCAACACAATGTCTCCGAAACTTAATGCTCTTCTTCAGGTGGATGCTAATGGCACTATCTTCATTTATGATATATTGTTTTTGTTTTCTTTTCTTTATTTTATGCAGGTTATTCTAGCTACTGCTTACTTTAATGGTTGCCCCTTCATGCTTATTACTGGCTGCTTTCTAATTTTTGTTCACTTACAATCTACTTTCTCATACCGCTTCATCTTGTTTTCTTGAAAGTTATGGGCTGTCATGGCTCTACATGCTTATCTATTTTGCAAAGTTTTTCCATCGTTCCATATCTCTATACTCTACTTTAAAGCACTGCTTCTTCTTCAGCTGTTAAAAAAGTTTCTATTAAATCTCTGCATTCAACAAAACTTGGTCTCACACACTTGGTACTTTTGGTTCAAGATTTCTTAGATCATTTCACTATAGACTCAGTTTCCGTCCAACCGTCATCGTACTCCTTCTATGTGGGTTCAATGGGTTAGCTTCATCAACTTGCATGTGTGTCTATTGCCTTCTAGACAGAGTTCATATTCTTCCTTAGGTTTGCTTATACTACTGAGCCAGGTGGAGTGAAGTTATTATATATATAAATATATGGTGCTTCCTTCATTATCGTATGTTTGCTGTCACTACTCTTATATGACTCTTCTTGATGGCTATCTATTCATTTCCGTAGCTGCCTTTGCACTACAGTCACATATTACTTTACAAGCCCTTATTACTAGCATTTCCTATAAGATGCTAGTTTGCTCTGGGTTGCTGCATAATGTTGCTGTTGCTTTCATTCTTATTTGTTGCAAATTTAATTGGAATTTCACTTGACAAGTTGCTCATTATGTTTGTTGCTAGTTCATTGCTCACATGGCTAATATACTTGGATAAGTGCTCTGGATGTCTTTTGGCCTATAGTTTTTCACCATCTTGTACATTACTTTTGGGTGTATATCTTTTTTCTTCATATTCTGTTTCTATTTTACCCTATTTTCTTTCATCTTCTGCATGTATCCTACACTCTGTTGTGAACTTCTGTAAACACTATTATCTTTAATACAAGCTTCTGCTCCTAACCAAAAAAAAAAAAAAAAGATGATGGAGATGGTGGCAAGGAGCTACATGATGAGGAGGATGAGGGACTTGGAGTCATCACCTTCATTGATGGTAGAGGGTGGAAGAACACGAGAATGAGAAGAAAGAGGGACGGTGCACGTTGGGAAGGGCAAGATCCATTAGCTTATTTAATAGAGAGGTAACTATAAAGAGTTATATGTTATATATATAGGAAAAGTTTAGTAGACTGTATACTTATGAAATGTTGGATGGCAATCTATAGTTACCCCAAACCTTGAGTTAGTGTAATTTAATATTTTATATATTATATTACATATTGGACACTATAATATTTTTCTCCTCATCCTAATAAATAGCAGAAGCCTAAAGGCTGGTTGGATGATAACTATGTGGGAAGGCTACAAATTAAAAAATAACAAGAGACTCTTACCTCGGTAATAAAAAGTAGGCTTACAGTTCATGGTTGATGTCACATGACAAGCATAGAAGCCACTAACTTAAGTGTGAGATAAGGTCATATGCATCATGTTTTTCAAAACATAATATCAGCTATGATAGTGGCACAAGATTAGATCTGAAGATCAAATAATAGTAGGCTAATTAGACTATTATGAGATTCCATGCAAGATAGGCTGAGCCACACCTAAAAGAAGTTGGTCGAACTACGATGAATGGTAACTTGAGACACAGATCGAATTTCAGAAAGTTCATAAGTACAGGCCAATTTTGAATACAGTCTACAGGAGAGTCTAGGTATTGACTTAAATATTGATCGTGTTTTATGTTAAGACATCAACCTAACATAAGATAGTCTCAAAACCGGAATGTGAGAGACATAGATGGTTAATGAAAGATTGGGACAAAGAAAGTGAAGATATGGTGGGAACCAACTGCGGCAACTATAGAAGAAAATGGATAAAATGATAGTAACTGAGAAAGATAGATGTCAGTACTGAAAGGAGACAGCTATCCAGTAATTGAAAAAAAAATATAAAAATATTTTGTAATCCTAAGAAATGGCTTCTCACCCTTCGCTATAGCAAATGACCAGTCTCTTTATCATTCTATCTTTATCTTTTAAGTTATTGTTTATATTTTAGTTCCTAGTTCGTAATTCATAATTTATAGCTCTTAGTCACCACTTCGTTAAGAAGGCAGTGCCCAATAACAAAAGTCTTCAAGAGTCAAGGCAGTAAGGTCCACTGCCATCTATCGCTTTCTAGTTCAAACATCGAAGGCATATACCTATGTATCTATCCAAGCTCCTAAGAGGAAAAAAAATGAACCAATAAGTCATATGGCAGGCCTGATGGTGAAGGAAAGCATGGTGAATTTTATGCATGTATTTTTAAAATTTTATAGTGGCACATACATAGATTAAATAATTTAATCTATAATGCATGCATAGATTAAATTTAAAATCATCATACAGGATTTATGACATGAACTAATATGCATGTATCCAAAATTGAAATCTAAAATTCAATAAGTATAGATCATATCTATATGTAATTAGATCGTATCTAATTTATATTTAGACCACATCTAAATATTAATTGAGATCAAAATCTCATACCTGAGCATGGGTAGTAGATCACCGCATTCAAAATCTATGGTACTTGATTCTTCATGATGCTTAGCAGTCGCACACGGGTCTGGCCTCTACAGGTATCCACACGAAGTCCTTGTACTGATCGATCTCTCCAGGAGTGCTAGCTCGTGAAGACATCATGCTTTGGCTGATCTAAGAAAAATTACGAAGAAGATGAAGAATAAAGAGACCCTCTCTTTTTCTTTCTGAATCCACGCATCAGATCTCTACAATAGATATCAAGAGAAGAATCCTTTCTTCTCAATTTTTTCACGCATAAGAGAGAACCTTTCTCTCTTCTTTCACACCTTTGAGAAAAAAAATTTTTCTCTAATTTTTTATGATAAAAATCAGATATAATCTATTTTTTTATACTGAAAATCATATGAGATCTGAAGCCCTAGAAGAATCTAAAAGAGAGACCTAAGAGAAGAACTATTCTTCTCTCTTCTTCTCCCTTTTTCTCCTTCATCTAGAACTCTAGAAAGCTCCAAACATCCCACCAGATTTTTTTTAATATTTTTTCTCTAAATTTTCATATTAAAAATCAGATCTAATCTGATTTTCATCCTAAAAAAAATAGAAAAAAAAATCTGTGAAAAGAACTCCTTCTCCAAAGCTGCGCACAAAAAAGAAGACCCTTCTTCTTCCTTCTTTTTCTCTCTTTAGGAAGAACTTTTTTTCTCCAATTTTTTGCTGTAAAACTAGCAAAGAAGCTTCTCTTTGATACCCAAAAATCAATAAGAAAAACCTCATAAAATCATATAAAGATGGAAGGAGAGGAGGGGTGGGTGTGTGAAGCTTGGGGCGTCCAACTCTTGGACGCCCCAACCCCCTTTTCTTTTCTTTTTTTTTGTGACAAAAGAGAAGGGAGATGCCTCTTTTTCATGGAGGGAAGAGAGGAGAGGGGTGCACATCTGTGGGGTGTGAGATTTCTCAACCTGAAGAGGTAGTGGGGCATGAGGAATAAATAGCACATGGAGGTTTTAAGTTGGTTAAGTCTTATTCCAAATAGAATTCAAGATCTTGATCAAATAGTATCAGAATGGAGATTCATTATGACATGAAAATATATGCATATAGAGTTGAAATCTAAATTTAGCAATGCATGAGACATGTTATGATTTGGTTTTAGATATGATCTAATGTAAAATCAGATCTAATATAATTTAGATTTAATCTAAATTTTTGCATATATGATATGTGAATTAGATTAGATATTCTGAGTAGTAAAGTACTAGGATTGGGTAATCACCAAATTGTCTGGTCATAGGAGCAAGTAGAGTTACATAATCTTCTTTTTTCATTCAATAGGGTGCTCTTCATGGCGTGTAGGGGTGCCACTGTGAGGTCCCATGAAAAAAAATACGAAAGAAAGAACTTACTTTTCTGTAAAATTCTAGATGTTGAAATCCTAAGATTTGTTGTATGTGATACAAAGCATGAATTGTATGAAAAATAAAATATCTAATCTATATGATTAAAATTATTTTAATCATAAAAATAAAATTTAGAATCATAAAATATTTGATCTAAAGTTTATTTTGATTGATTTTATTTCAATTTATGCGAGAATTTTCAGATCTGAAATTATGTGATACCTATTGGCATGCCAACTGAGCCGACTAGTTTTGAACTGAGTCGATCCAGTCTCTTATTTTTATCGATTCTGTGTTGACTAACTGACCTAGTTATCTCAGGCCAAACAGTAATGGTTACTGTTCATAATCAGTTAGTTGATCAAGTATCAGACTTAGTCGACCCACTGAAGTGAGCCAACTCAGTTCAGGGGTGAGCCAATCTAGTTTTCGAAATAAAAAATTTTACATAAAAATAATATGAAATTATTTTATAAAAATTAAAATAGTTTCAATTAATAACCTTAATCCATATTAATGCTATACTTAATTAATAATTAAAAAATATATTTTAGATCTAGAATTATGATTAAAGATCTAATGACATTGCATAAAACATGGGGCATGGGTTAGCTCAAATTAGATCCTTTTAATTGGGTTAGACCTAAGATTAGAATCAAAGACTTAATGGACTAAAAAGAGTAGTTGATCTAATCTAACCAATAGTTGATTTAGATTAGATCAAACCTCTAGATCAAAAATAATAGTTGTAATTGATCAAGTCCATATCTTTGATTAAACCAAATGGATCTTGATTGAGGCTCAAAGGTTGAGTTCGAGTCATTAGGTTGATTAGATTGCTAGGTGACTCGAGCTGACCCATGTTGTTAAGGTTAATCAGTATGACAGATTTAGGTGCCCTAGACTGACTTGTCCCTAGTCCTTCTTATGACTTGGTGAAGTCAGTAGAAAGATTTACGATGTGTCGGTTGGACCAGCTAGTCACTAGTCCTTTCATGATTTAGTGAAGTCAGTGGGAGGATTTATGACTTGTAGGCCGACTGATATTTTTTAAATGATTGAATCAAATTCTCTAAATTATTAGGTCAATAAAATGAGCTAGTTATGGGGATAACTAGATCATAGCCTCCCATTAAGGTGAATGATAATGGGTCCATTATTTTTGATTGACATTGCAGGCGCTATCCGTCTGATGTTTTCTCTGAATGATAAAATTATCATTCATCATATGATGACTCTGTTGAACTATTTGATGAATGGTTGGGTTGATCGAGCCATCCTCGGACCTGATCATTTTTTGACTAGAATCACTGAGTAGGTTTATGTTAATGGTTGGACCTAACCGAGACTTTCAGTGGAGGCCCATCACCTACTGAAATGAAACTTAGGATGAAATTAAATACTAGAAGTTATTTAGAGAAACAATTGGTTGAGAACCTACCCATAGATGCATTTGAGTTGACCAAGCCATCCTCGGACTTATATGCAATCTATGTGGATTCTAGTACCCACTAAAGAATTAAAGTAATTTCACGAATTGGAGGTAGATGCTACCAATTCGTATAAAATAGTGGAAGAACTTTTAGACTAAAGTCCAAATCTTTAGACTTAAAATAGTTCATATCCTGATAGGTCAATTGTTCTCTTTTCAAAAATGGCTAGAAAATTGTTGCTCTCTTCACTGTTAGATAGTGAAAATATTATTTGACCTAACTTTGATAGCCAGTATCAGAAGTTGAGTATATTTTTTGGACAAATTGATCAAAAAATCTCAAGCTAACCCAAACAAGCTTAAAAGAGAAATCAGCAAATGGTTGCTGGTCAAGATAGTTATATAATAACTCCTTGAAGTTTCTCTGTTGGTAATACTACTATCTGGGTATAGGATACCGACAGTATAAGTCATCTTTACAAATAGTTGCAAAAGACTTCAGGATAGTACAAGATTTGAAAATAGCAAGAGACTTCTGAATGCAAGATATGGAAGTCTGTTCTAGTCTTAATATTAGGAATCATCGAGCTTGTTCTCAATCCTGAAGATATCATTTTAAGTGATTGTCACTATTGTCCAATCTTATTGATGGTGTCAATAAGTATGATTGTTGTAATATCATTATGAATGATACTACAATAATGAGTGAACAATTGAAAGTCACATAAACTCAATACCATAACCTGTTAGTGTAATATACACGTCTAACTAGCACCCTAGATTAGATAATGTCACTAAAGCCTGTCTTTGGCATAGTTGACTTAGTCACCTTTTATTGAAAAGTATGAATGAGCCAGTGATGTTCTGAGTTTGATACATATTGATGTATTTGTACTCATGAACATAAATGCTAGAAGAGGGCTTTACTACTTCATTAAAATCTCTGACGACCTATCTTATTATGGGTGCATCTTGCTTATGAAATACAAATTTGAATCAGTTGAAATGTTCAAATGATTTCGTAATGAGATAGAAAAACAAACGGCAAAGAGTATTAGAATTCATCGGTTTGACTGATGAAGTGAATATCTTTACAGTAAGTTTTGACATATCTTAAAAAAAATTATATTCTCTCTTAATGGACCTCTCCTGAGATATCACTATTTAAAAAAGATATCTGAAAGAAAAAATTGAACCTTGTTAGACATGGTTCAGTCCACTATGGGTTTATTGGTCTACCTGAGGTTATATTTTAAAGATTACTTGATATGTGCTTAAGAACGTTCCGAGCAAATTGATTACCAAAACTCCATATGAGATATGGACCTAGTTAATTCGATGCTCTCTTACTTTAGGGTTTGGGGTATCGAACTTATGTAAAATAATGACAAACCGACTAGCTTGGATCTTGGTCTGACCAATATTATATTGAGGATATCTCTTCTACCTTCCTGATGGACATGAGATGTTCATGAATCTTAAGATATTCTTTTTGAAAAAAAAAGTTTTTTGATGAAAAAATTGATGCCGTTAAGACCAAGCTTGGTGAAGCTTGATAGGTAGAGGAACCGACTCTGACAACCATGAATTATAGGTAGAGCCCGATGTAAAGGCATCCTTGAGTAGATATGGTAGAATACCATGTCAGCTGAACAGATACTTTGATTATTAAGTTCGAGATGGAGATTTCATCTTCCATACAGATGCAATACAGGGATCTAATCTTGAGAAGTGGCTTGGAGCCATTAAATTTGAAATGAGGTCTATGAAGATCAACAATGTATGGACATTTGTTGATTCACCTAAAGGGATAAGACTCATAGGGTGTGAGTGGATTTTAGATGGATTAGAGGCACAGATGGAAAAGTGGAGACCTATTAATTCTGTTCAATTGCCAAAAGATTTCATCAAAGTTATAATGTTGACTATGATGAGAAGTTTTTCTTGTGGCAATCCTCAAGTCCATTCAGATTGAATCAAGCTTCTCAAAGTTAGAATATATATTCTGAATGTATGATTTCATTGAGAATGAAATAGAATTTTGTATGTATAAATGGACTGATAGATCTGTAAAAGTATTTTTTGTATTATTTGGATGAAATTTTCTTAATCGAAAATGACATCCATACATTATAAGAAATAAAAGCTTGATTGTCATCTCTCTATAAAAGTTTGAAAGGTTATTAGAACCATCCTTAAGTATTTATGAAATACTAAAGATTAATGACTCGTTTATGAAGAGTCTGACTTAAAACTTATGAAATATTGATTTTAGTTTCTAGTCGGATCGAAATGATAAAATTATGTCAAGTTATGTTTTTATCCTAAAAAGGAGGAGCGACATGCTGGAAAAGCTCCATGCAGTATTCAGTAGTCAGTTTTGTTTGCGATATAAAGTTCTTTGTGGTATTTGATACTGGTAAAGAAGTTGTTTGGTTATAAAAATTCATCAGTGAGTATAGAGTGGCATCCTCCATTGATGGTCCCGTCCTTCTGTATTGACAGCAGCACTGGAGCCATAGCTCAAGCTGAAGAATCAATATTCCATCTGAGAATCAAATACTTTCTGCATTGCAATTACCTTATTCGATAAGATAGAAATAAAGTCGACCTTAAGAAGATCGACTAAAAGGAGAACTTGGCCGACCCATTGACTAGAGCAATCAGATCTAATGAGTTCGATAATCTCAAATGGAAGATGGATATTTGATACTAATCTGATTGGCTTCAGTCCCAATAGGAGTTGTTGAAAAATATGTCCTAAAGCTAACCATCTAGGTTGTAGATGATTGTACTCTATATAAGTATATGAATTATAAAATGATAAATATTATCTGACAGATTTATCATAAGTAATACATCTTTTAAAATAGAATTTATATGTTATGATGAAGTCTTTAGAACTACTACCAAAATGATAAAGAAGGATTTATCATATGGTTCTTAAATCTTGCTCACGATTAAATGATACAATTGTTACAAGAACGATAATTGTATCAAGTGTAGGTCGTTGTATGCCATATTGGTTGGTTGTCCTCTTAACCAAGGCATGTGGTGACATGGGTATGGCATATGGGTGATTTGTAGGAGTACATTTTATTGAGCGTGACCACTTTCAGAGTACTCTACTGTCAAGAGTTGCTCTGATGGGATATAGGTATATGTGTCCCTCTGACCTGAGACTATCTTGATGACTTGCAAGTAACTCACTGTACTTTAGTGTCGGACTATCTAAATTTTTAATTCGATGATGAAAAATTTCTGAGTACAGTCAAGTACTTGTGAAGTTTGAGTATGAGTTAAGATGAGATTGACCGCTCCAAGTAAAATTGGAGATGATGCATCATTGTGTTTCAATTCAGCAAAATTTTGACCAAAATAGTCCTAATGAGGAGTCACAGAATTTTTAAAATTGAGACACAATGTGGACCATTTTTCCTAGGTTGACAGTTTAACCCTTAGTCATCCTTGAGCATCAAGTGTCAAAGAGATGAATTATACGGTAACTATATCCACATGGGTTCTAGAGTATTGTTGGGCATACATTCGGTCTATCCGGATGTTGGATTCCATTGCTAGATGGTTACATCGATTAGTACAGAAATTATTCTTGTGCTACCGACTTAGGTTTGAACCTATGGGATCATACACATAGAAGTACTTGTCTGATCAAATGGTTGATCGATGATTATGAATCATTGAAGAATTTAATTATCAATTTGATTGATGATTAATCCTATATAAAGGTTGTAATAAATAATTTACTGATGGTTAGTAAATTAGAAGAATAATTAATTAACAATATGATTGTTAATTGGCTCAATTTGATGGAGCAATGAAGACTGGATCAGATCTAATTGAATTGGATTCAATTAAATTGATTTTGGATTGATTAGATGCATCCCAATTTGATAACAGGGCTTGTTCCAATTGATCTTAGGGATGCAAATCAAAATCTAAATTGAATATGATTCAATTAATTTTATATAGGCTTGGATTGGATCTAACTCTATTAGATAATAGGCTTGATTGGATCCAGCCCTATTATCAAATGACTTTCCTAATATCCATTAAGAATCAATCTCTGGATCAATGAGATTTTTATCTAACTAATTTCCAATTGGATTGTGGCCTAATTGATTTCAAAATTAGACTAGGACTCAATTAGTTAGTTTGTTATAATTAATTCCTAAATTGATTAAGATTGGATCCAAAGGTTAGTTAGAGTTGGAACAAAATCTTGAATCCTCTTTGAAATAGGATTTAACCAACTTTGAACACCCCATATGATATAAATCCTCCACACCACACCTTTACTGTGGAAAACCCACCACGCTTCCCTTCAGATGGGACATGGATTGCTACTATAATATTTTCATGGAAGAGGAGTGGAGATTAGCCATCAACTCTACAAGAAATCCAACTTATGGCTCTGTCGATAAATACCAAGTATCTCAGGCTAGATCATTTAGACAAAATTCACAAGCTTAGCATGAAGTAGAAGTTCTCGACAAATAAACTAATCCAGTCATATAGGGGGATCTTGACCTTAAAAGTCAGATTCCTTAAGCAAGACTAATTGAGCCCATAATCAATCCATGGAATGATATTCTTTTGTAGTTTAGATTCTATAAGGAAGAAAGCTAGGGTGATCTTCTAAAGGCAATGATAAGCCAAGTGGCCATTGTACTATAGTCATTTATAGAATAGCAGGAGTTATCTTATTTCTAATGACAAAGTAAATTGGCTGATGATAATTCTTATTTGTGAATAAATTAGCTAATCATCTACAATATGGGCATATCAGGATATTGAAGAATTTGACATAAAAAAGTTTATATTATATAAAAAAGTGAAGGTCAAGTTTTTGCATTTAAGAATCCTCAAGGTCCAAGGACTAAGGTGATCAAGATGAAATCTCCCCAATGCACGATAGATTTTTGATTTAGGCTAAATATATTTTCACTAATGCTTCAATTAATATTAGGTTAACTCTAGAACCTAAAATAAATTTTGGCCATCCAAATCCAAAGATAAGCCCAAGGAGGGGGGGTTCTCAAGATAAGTTTCTGTGACATGTAGTGGCCACTTCACTAATTCCAAAGACTAGGGGAACCTGTCACGGTGGATACCATAGTCTCCTAATTGGTCAGAACCTATGGATCAAAGGGCAACTTCACATCGATATCTATTGAAATCTTTCACATCAACTGATTATAAATTTATTAATTCAACCTATCAAATATCCTCCCACTAGTTATAGATTGGCTAAATGCTTATCTTTGAAGATTTTTCATGAAACACTTGAATAGAGAATTCTGTGATTAGTTTGAATATGAAAAATATTTAATGACATATACAAATAAATAAGCACTCAGCCTTTCAAAAAATAACAGAGGTTGGTTGAATTGAACTTCAAAAATACCTTCAAAAGGGCTGATATAAGGCTATAGAATCAACCAAATGCCATTTTACTTTACCTGACGCATCCTATAATTGCGCCATCATTGGATCAAACCTGTTCATTTTGACAAAAAGTTCAGAAAGCTTGGATATGCAATTCTTTAGTCATTCACAAGTTTTTTTATAGAAGGCTTATACTTCTCACTATTATTCTCCATTTTAGCTTAATTATCCTCTAAAGCCTTCAATCCATCATAACTAGTAGTCAATTGCCCCTCTAGGGATCCGACAAGTGCTCCAGAGTATAAATTTTGTCTTCAATCTTCTGATAAACATTCATGATAGGCTTTGTTCCTTCTTCCAATGTAGTAATCTTGAATTTTAGCTCGTTCTCTTAGGATGTTATCCTATTAACTTTTTTGACTAAGGTCACTAGTGAGTGATGAATTGGTGAGTATTTTGAGATTCAGCTAGATGGGAGATCAACATATTGAAGCAAAATTTCAATTGTAACTAATAACTCAGCCATCTTTTGTAAATCAATAAAGTCATCCATATTCTTATCGATGATATCCCATTGCATTTTCTTGTCCCTTTGCATCTTGACCAAGGTCTTAGGCAAGAATATAGTATGGATACTGTGAGACCCGGCCCGGTCCCAAGGCCCAATCACGTCACCATGTGAGGGCTGCATGTTGTGGATCCGCGGCTCTTTGGGGGATGTCCATGTGCGAGCCAAACCAGAGAAAAGCAAAAGAAGAAGAAGAAGAAGAAGAGGAGAGCTCCCTTATTTCAATTATTCCAGGACAAAACCCCCTCCCTTTGCTCCCTTTTGCACTCTCTTTTCCTCTCCTTAGCTCTCTTTATCTCTTGTGCTCTCTCTCTCTCTCGCTCTCAACCTCCCTTGCACTCTCCTCCTTCTCCAGCATTCTCTCAACACACACACTCTCTCTTGCCTCTCTATCTCTCCCATGCTCTCCCTCTTTTCATCTCTATGTATGTGCATGTCTGTGTGTGTGAGTAGGTTGGAAAATAGAAAAAGAAGAGAAAAGAAAAGAAAGAAAGAAAACGAGATCTCTCTCTCTCTCTTTCTTTTTCCTTCCCTCCTTTTCTTTCCTTTCTTCTCTTGTCGCTGCTTTAGGCTATGGTTGCTGCTGTGAGTGAGTGACTTCTTCAATAGAGTAGGCAACCCTTAACCCTCTTGTATTTAGCCAATTTCAATTAAGAAGTAAATTATTGTGTGGTGGGGTGGCAAGAAAGATAAAGATAGCTGAAAATATTGGAAAGAGGAATAATCTAAGAAGAAGAGGGACTATTAGGTGAAGAGTGAGTGTTAAGAAAGGTGAGGATGTTAATGAGAATAGAACCTTAAGAAAAGATGAATGCTTTGGGAGGTTGGAGGTTAAGTTTGAGGGTGGACATTGGTTCTACCCTATTTTAATCTAAGAATTTTATCTTTCTATTGGTTAGGTAGTTTAAGCTAAAATTTTAGTCAAGAATTGCTAACTCATGAGTTGACTCAAGGATAAAATTTGAAAATTTTTGAATAAATTTTATTTGGATAATTAATTAGTAGATTGGAGCTGTTGCTGGAGAAAAGAATGAAGAAGAGGCTGTTGTATCCTTTCTTCTCTTTCTTTTTTTTCCTCAAGATAATGAGATTCTGAGAATCTGGAGACTTAAAAGGTTAGAAGAATCTCTAGGGATTAGTTTAAAACTTTGATATGGCTTGTTATCATAACTATAGTGGCGGATTATCAAGTCTCAAAAAATCCTAACATAATGGTCAATTATTCAATTGTCAATATTTTTGAAGTAAGTAATATTCATATTTTATAATTAATCAAAATTAAATGGACAGTTATATCATCTCTTTAATATGATATAAATTATTGTAAGTAATACTTATATTTTACATTGATCAATCTGAATCAAGTGAGAATCATCTTATTCTATTAAAATGATACAAACCATTATAATACATTTAGATCTGATTGTGCATGAAATTATTATGTATCATCTTCTAGACATGATGCAAATAGCTTTAATTGCTTCTCAATCTAATCATACATGAAATTTATATATTATAAATAATTGATTAGTGAATTGAAATTTATAAGTTAAACTGAATGATGTTACATGCTATGATTAGATCAGACTTGATAAATCATGATTATTGCCTATTAAAATATATATATCATAGTTCTATCATAATTGTATCAAGTTGTGTCAAACTGTGTTAAAGTTATATCGAAAAAAAAGAAGTATACAAATTATGTATATTGATATATGTATTACTTGACTCTCAGCCCTACTGTATTAATGTTGAGACTTAAAAACCCCATCACAGAAGGTAAGCATAGACTTGAGATCCCTACCATGGAGATAATCATGGACTTAAGATCTTCACCACATAGATAAATGTGGACTTCAGATCCCTACCATAAAAGGTAAGCATGGATTTAAGATCCTTATCATGGGGGTAATCATGAACTTGAGATTCCTTACTATGAGGGACAATCATGGTACCGTAGTAGGGACTATAGAGCTAAAAGATTTGGATACCTCTGTTTAATTATAGTATTATGAAATTGAAATATTATGAATTTTTATATTATCTATTGATTTCAATGCTATTGATGGTTCATATTTGACTATGATCGAATATCATTAATTGCATATTTTGATACTGATCAAATTGATATCACATATTGTATGATTCATCTGAGTTATATATCATGATGATTTAAATTTATTTTATAAATATATCTGTTACTTATGGAGACGTGAAGCATATAAACCTTCACCTATTATTTTTAAATTCAGAGATCTAGGTTTGGGACTAGACCTTGGCATTTTGTGGTTTATGCGTAGAGGTGAGGTCGGTCTGTAAAAGGTAAGTAGTTTCCTGGGTCAACAAGAGGTTAATGATGTGTTATATAAAACTATTAAGGAATGCTATAAAGTTATAGTTGAAAATGTTATTAGGTAGTTAGTTGTTCTGACAATACCACTGTCTATGCGAAGAGTAGACTATCTTTTATATTATATTAAAATTTTATCAGGTTAGATACCTTGCATGCCTATAGAGATGGTATTCTGTAGGTGTGTCAGGGGCGTGATAGATATGGTCAAAGATAACTTGGCTAAGTGAGTTACTAACCTGATATTTACCTGACTTTCACGTTAAACTCAATGATGTGTATATCTCCTTCCATTATAATCTCACATGTGGTCTCAAGCCACCCTTATTGACCATAGTGGAGGTGTTAGATTAGAGAAGTTCTAACTGTTGTTTGGCTTGGGCCTATCACGACACAGTCATCTCCTCTTCACTTCTGTCCACTAGCTTATGTGTGCCCTATTCGAAAGATGCACCATCATGATATGATGCCATCCGTCTACCAATAGATGCCTTCCCTTAGTAATCACTCCTACTCAAGCTTGACTTAGGATCCCAATCTCCATCCTTGCATCTTAAAATGAGTAGATCTAAATTGAGTCAATCTTTAACTTGATCATCTTTCAAGAGTCTATTTTGGGTCTAGTTATGGCCACATTGAATTTGAATCCATGGGTCATATATGATCTCCTCAACCTCTTCAACCATCTATAACATAAGCACATCACTAGAAGAAGGATTATTTTGATCAACCAAATGCTCATGATCCTCAATCATCTGTAGATTAGGCATAGTGACATCTCCACAAATATCCCTCATCTCCATAAAAGAAAGCACTTCTTATAAGAGTTTAGAGGTGAATGTCTCCAACCAATGACCTATAAGGTGATGTTCATAATAAATGGTAGGCAATTTTTCATGGTGGATGCAAACATAAACTCCAGAGATCTTTAGCTATGTCAAATTCTAAACAAATCTAAGCACACTTGATTGCCCACCAAAAGAAATATCCTTATCAATATGAATTGGCATACTATGGTACGACAATTATAAGGATCACAATATCTAGATCCCAGCATTCTATTGGCAAGCATTTGAACATAATCCATGTTATAATCACCTCAAAAGCAACCAAATCGACTTAGACATCGTCCTTCTATTGTATAAGATCTAGTACTTAACTATTGATGATCTAGGTTCCTCTCTAAAAACATTAAGCATGTCAAATTTAGAAGATAACTGCATAAAACCCCTCCTCCATGTCATACGTAAGAAAGTAATTGGTCACTAGTCATAACCAACCCAACTCCACCTTCAACGGCTCAATTAGGAGTCTAGCCATAAAAATATCCAAACAATGATAATTACCCCTCCTTATTATGTCGTTTATCGAGTTCAAGATCCACAATAAAGAGATCAGATGCTAGTGCTTATATCTTCTTAATTAATCCTCTAAGATTTGAGAAACTAATTTATATGAGCTCACTTTAGCCTTTGACTGCTTGAGACCATGATGACTTATTTATCCTTTTTAAGAACAACGGTTCTTTGTCATGCTTTTGATTAAGCTTGCCAATATATTTTTTGGTTTGAGGTGGTAGTCCCTTCCCCTTAGATAAGCTCAATTTCCCCTCTCAATAATTTCCCAATTTTCATAGGCATAGCTTCTTTGAACATTACAGTGTTACGATTTTTAACATCCATACAACCGTAGAATCTTTTTTTCTCTCTATAATTTGAAGAAAATAAAATAGATTTCTATCCTTCATGCAGTTTATTTATGTGAAAAAATTGCTACATGACAACTCACTTTTTGGTAGGCTCCGTGAACTGTAAGCCACACCAATCTGGCTAGAGAGAAGGAAGAATTTTGTTAATCCATTCAACTTGGTTCTTTAAAAAAAAAATAGAAAAAAATTTAAAAATTAATGAAAATAAGGTTTATATCCCTTTTTCTTTATGATTCAAAAAAATTCATAATCTCTATTTATAATAATAAGACCCTCCTTTGCATAATTTAAGTTAGATTCTTTTTTTGGTTCAAATAGGACCAGCATTCCAAAAGTAAACATGACTAATAGAAATAAATATACAAAAGTTAAAATTCTATAAAAGATAGATTTTGAGCCCTGCAATCAAGCTTTTTTGAAAAATAATATTTGGTTTGATCAATCTGTTTCGAGGCTTAGGTTAAAATTTGAACCTAATCTTAGCTGCATAGCTTTCCTTAAGAGGCAACAATATATCGTAGATCTTAAACATTATCCAATTAAAAAAATTATCTCAATCTAATGTCATATGACCAAGCTATGGTCTCTAAAAATTTGATGTGCAATTCAACTTCTTGATATAGTGAAGCTCACTTTTGGACCTTATATAGCCCTATTTATAGCAGCCAAAGTAATCCATAGAGCTTGATGATTTTCTGGATATCACACAGTTCTCCAAATCTGCATCTATCTCAAATTGGTTTACGTTTGAGTAATAGTAACTCATTAGAGGGTAAAAAGCAAAGAGTAAGTATAATTATGTATAGAGAGGTCGGTGGGTGATTACTATAAAACTAATTATGTGTATATGCTCAGATCATTTTTTTTTTCTATTACATATAAATTAAAATCCTTACATAGATCCTTACATAGACAAAATCAAGCTTCGTATGGCTGCTCTTCATATGAAGTTGGCCTTGAAGAGGACTTATTTTATTATTTTCTATTGCAAGCTCTTTTTCATGCAAAAGTCCTATCTGGCTTTACATTACTTTCTAGGAAAATCATAACCTTCAGATCTTTTTCACATTGTTTATCCTATATATTATTTCAAAAAAAATGAATGAGTTTCAATATTTATTAAAATCATATATTTAAATATGTATATATATTTTCTTCTATCCTTTGATTATAAGAAAAACCACACTCTCACAAACCAAGCTTGAATGAATAACCAGTTCATGAAGGGGATTTTCAAGATCCACTAAAGATTTCTACAACCATTATTACATCATCTAACATTCTGGATAGGTGGATTGATGACAACAAGAGCATTGATGCATCAGAATGGAGGTAAATTTCCTTTATTTTAGATTTGAAAGATGTTTTTTTTTGCAAATTAACTTTGAGATGTCAAAGCACATCTTTAATTAGACTAACTTTGGAAGCCTTCAAACAAAAATTCTCCTAAAATATTAAACATGTAGGATGACATAACTAAAAAATTAATATCCTGTAAGCCAATCACATAGTTGGTATGATGGAACTTTTCTGTCATATCTTCTAGCTCATGTATTTGACATTATTTATTTATAAATAAAATGAGATATTTTGTTTCATCATTTACTATATCTTACTTATCTTAAAGATTGTGATGAACCTCATAGATTAGGACAATGATTTTAGGGCCATGATGAGATCATGCCAGTGAGATCTAAAATCTTAAAATTCTAATCTAAAAATATTTTTACTTGTTAGATCATTGAGTTGGAAATCAATGATTCTAGTAAGATCGACACATCCTATGTATGTTCAACGGAGAGAATGATTGATCTCACAATTACTTGTGTGGAGATATAATAAGTATAATAATTTAATATAAAAAATATTAATATCTTGATTATTTAATTTTAATTATTCAATATTTGATATTTTTTATATTTTTTTTAAAAAACTCGATAAGTGCTGTGATTTATTTTCAAATCAACCATTCTTGAAACCCAAGCTATTTTGCACTAGGATTAGAAATGGACTGCATGAAATTTGGAGTAAACATGGGATGCGAGGTTCAAAAACAAATAAATAGCAAGAGGCAATATGTGAAAGGCTAATGAGTATGCTGATGATGTGGTAGGAACGTAGTTTGCAAGTGAGGCCATGCATTTTGGAGCCGAGTGTTAAATGCATAGGAGCCAAGCCAAGAAAAAAAAAGAGAGTAGGTAGCATGGAAAATATTTAAAAGAAAAGATGCCAGGTGGGAGTGTGGAGGCTTGAATGCATGGGTGCTGTGCATGTTTTGCATGTAAGAAGCCACGTGGAAGCAAGAGTTTTTAAAGTAAGAAGATGGTTTAAAAAAGCAACAGGGGTTCTGCTATTTTTGGTGAAGGCAGCACATGGAGTCACACGAAAAGACACGGAGGCTCATGTGGTTAGGCACGTGACATGCATTTGATTTGGTGGAGGATGTGGATGCATGCGCAAGTAGCATGGGACCCTCGATTCCTTACACGTCAAGGACTTTTGGGTTGGTTTTTAAATGGAAAAACACACGCAGAACATGAGGCTATGCCAGGTGTTGTTTGCGTGCGGGATAGGAAAGGAAAAATGGCAACCAGCCAGCCTTTGAGCACGCATCTTGTGCGGGTGCAAGCACACAGAATGCGATGAAGATGAAGCTCCAATGCGAAAATTTTGGCCTATAAAAAAGAGAGTCCCGTGGGCATCTAAAGGGGGAGCGGATAGAAAGAAAACTTTTATTTTTATTCTTAAATTTTTATTTAGGCTTTGAAAGAGAGAGAATATGGAGGAAATATTGAAGATTTCTATACGTGGCTAGGCTCTATCATCTCAGAAGGAAAGATGAATCTTGTAAATAGATGGTTTGATATTAATTTATCTTATATATCTCTTTTCTTTTATTAATAAAATTTTTGATTTATTTAGAAATTAAAAGTATAATATTCTTTTTTTTTACTTCATTTGTAAGATCTACATTTTGAACAATTTATACTCTAAGAAACGTATCAGAGAATACGGTGCATACTCAGACAAGAGATAGATTATCTCAAGAGGAATAGATCCTCTCTTTATACTTGTGATATTTAATTAGATAGCTTACGCTCTAAGGGATGTACCATGATCTGAGGATATAATTCATACTCAGAAAAGAGATAAGCTATATCAACTGAAATCACAAGTAGCAATGCTGCAGTAAGAAATAGATATGACATCTGTTTTATAAGATGATTCGATCTTCTGAAGTTTTTCTATTCTATCGGATTCATTAAGGCTTTTTTTTTAGTTATTACTTTGTCGATCTAGATTAGTTCTCTAACTCTTAAAAATAATCAAGCCTTCTTTTAATTTTCTAAACAATTATCTTAGGTCCCTGAGAATTCGACCTAATTCATCATGTTCTACAGAATAGTAGTCGGTTAACTTTTACCTTTCATCGCTCTCATGATAAGAGTGCATCAAATTTTGATACTGTTGTCCGGGACCTTGGGATGGTTGATTTAAAAACAAATATATATATATATATATATATATATATATATATATATATATATATATATATATATATATATATATATATATATATATATATATATATATATATATATATATATATATATATATATATATATATATATATATACATTGTTGCTTTCTATTTTTTTGTTTTACTTTATATATTTAGTTGTTACTACATTTCATAACTGATTTACTGCCTTAATTTCTTGCCTTTAAAAGTAGATTTGATATTTTGCTTAATTTAAATTTACCTTTTATTCTTAGAATAATTTACTTTCCTTTTAATGGATTCTCTAGGTCCTCTCTTTCCCTTTATCTTTAATCTAGATTTCTTTCTCTTTTTGTTATTTTTTTTTTTAGATTTAATCACTTAAACTTACATTTTCGCAATGCCAAAAGATAAAACCCTAACCCTAAAAACAATTGACATTGCATAACATTTAACTAACAGAGAAAAACTCATAAATCTTAAAAGCTTCAACCTGTATTGGATATCTAATTTTTTGCATTGCATTCTCATCAAATACTTTAAGGGCACAACCCATTAACTAGGATAAGATAGGTCACTTTCTTGCATCTGCATAACCTAACCCTTAAATAAAATCAATTAGATGTCAATCCTAGGGACATCCGAGCTCATTAGGATAGGAGAACCCAAGAGTTGATCGAAGTCTAGTTGGTTAGCCTGTCGGTATCTAGAAAAGTGGTTCAAAAATTACGTTTCGAAGAAAGATGATTCTCTAATTAGGTCCATTGCGAAAGCATGGAGAGCCTCCCATTGATCTTATACTTACCTGACTGATTCATTTAGCTAATTTCAAACTTAAAGTGCTCAAAGATAATCTTGATAGTTAGGAGTTGTCTAGATTTAGGCTAACCCTAATTAGGTTTGTGTGTATAACTTACTTGTTTATTAATATTTATACCTAATTAAAACACTCTTCTCTTTCTCTCTAGATTTAGGACTCCTTAGGACTCATCTCTAGAACTCTTTTCTTTTCTCTCTTCTTTCTCTTCTCTCTTCTTCTATAAACAAAATATATAAAATAACATAAAATCTAAAAAATCTTGTAAAATTGCAACTTGGAAAAGAAAATCTGATCGACCTATGAAAATTGAATCAACCCTCATTTCAAGTCAAGAAATTATTGAGTCCATAATGGGTGAACCCAACCACGAATCTAAATTTCTTAAAGACCTATGCTACCCTATGGGTTTAGCCCAACCATCCTGTATAAGACTCCCCGAGATTACAGTTGGTAATTTTAAAATTAAATCTCAAATAATTAATATACTCTCTAAATTTATCGAAATTGAGGATGCATATATTTTTATTAGAGAATTTGGAGAGGTATGTGAAACCATAAGAATACATCAAATATCAGAAGATGCCATAAAACTTAGGCCGATCAACTTTGCACTTAAGGATAATGCAAAGAAATGGCTATACAAACTACCCAACTAGTCAATCATGATATGGGAAGGCTTCATAAAAATATTCTTAAGAAATTTTTTTCAGGATAGCCAAGTTTAGAAACGAGATTAACCAGTTCTACCAGCAAGGGGGAGAGTCTTTTTGAAAGTGCCTAGACCAATTTAAGAACCTCCTAAGTCAATGTCCACATCACGGTATAGAGATTTGGAGGTTGTGCCAATTCGTCTATAAAGGACTAGATCCAAGTTTCAGAACAATGCTGGAATCAACATGCCAGGGCCAATTCATGTATAAGGAACCCAATAAGGTCTGATAATTTCTGAAAGATCTAGTAGAAAAAAGTCTGCAATAAAAATCAACTAAAAAAATCAAAAAACCCACACTAGCAAGAGATGGGCTACGAAGGCTAGAATTGTGATCTTGATCCATAGGATCGAAGCCCTAGAACTTCAAGGACATCCCCAAGCAAACCAAATATCCACACCCATATGCAATGGATGCAGTGCACCAGACCATGTCTTGGAAGAATGTCCTTCACTAGGAAACCCAATCGAAAATGGGTTTGCACAAGTAAATGCAGCTTATCAAAGGCCTATAAATGATCCTTACACACCAACATATAACTCAAGATAGAGGAACCATCCAAATTTTTTATGGTCACAAGGTTCTAATTCAGGTAGTCATGTCCCGAACCAACCTTATCTCAGGACCAACCAAGCACCAACCAACCCATCAGGATTTGGCTAAGAGAAAAGGTTGAACACTTTAGAAAAGAAGTTGGAGGTATACAAATCAACCTCCAAAATCATGAGTACACTAAACAATTTCATGCAGACCATAAGCCAACTATTAAATGCAAATATCCAGGTAATTATCCATCTAGAAACACAGCTCGATCAGTTAGCCACCACAATTAGTGAAAGAGAAAAAGATAGACTACCAAGTCAATCCGAGACTAATCTCAAAAATCAGAACAACCAACTACCCCAACAAGGACCCCAGATCAACCAATTAAATGCCATTCACACACTAAGATCTAAAAAAAAAATAGATAACCATTTAGGCACATATGAAATGGAAGAAGAAGAAATAGAATATCCACTATCTAAACCACTGTCTGACCAGGGCCAACTTGAAAAACCCAAGGCATCAAAATCTGATGCAACACCAAATTCACCAGCAGAGCCCTTACCAAGAGTTGATGGATTAATTACTAAGATTGTAGCATCCTTCCCTAATAGACTTAGGCCTAACCGGAACTCAACCCAATTAGATAAGATCTTGGGAGTCTTCAAGCAAGTTAAGGTGAATATTTTCTTACTAGACATGATCCAACAGGTCCCTACTCATGCTAAATTTTTTAAGGATCTGTATACCAAGAAAAAGACCACCAATGTATCTAAAAAAGCCTTTCTAGCAATTAGTGTGAGTTCATACTTATCGAACCACATACCAGTGAAGTATAAGGACCCAGAGTCCCCCACCATCTCATGCATCATGGGAGAAACCTTAATTGATAAGGCTTTATGGGACTTAGGGGTGAGTGTTAACATACTGCCACATTCCGTATATAAGTAATTAGGGTTGGAGAAACTTAAGCCAACGGGGATGACCCTACAACTAGCAAACCGGTCCTAAAAAGTCTAAAGGAGAGTCATTGAGGATATGCTAATCAAAATCAGTGACTTTATCTACCCAGTAGATTTTATGATTTTAGAAACTGAATCTGTATCAAATCTGAAGGGTCACATCCTGGTCATTCTAGGCAGACTATTTTTGGCCACAACTAATGCTTAAATTAACTACTGAAATGGACTAATAAAACTCTCCTTTAGCAACATGTCAATAGATTTGAACATCTTCCACCTGACTAAAATGAATGATCTAAACTGGATTCAAGATAATGCATATGAACCCATTGACCTCAGCGATGAAGAGTTCGACTTTGAACTCTTGATGGACCAAGAATTTGAAGAGGTCAATGAAGTTGCTACAATCAGCAAGCATAGGATGAAATCAAGATGGGAGCCCCCAGTAGAACCACTAGAGTTAATGGTCGAACCACTGTCCAAACCATCAGTGGAGGAAGCACCCAAGTTAGAGCTAACATCACTCCCCAAGCACCTCAAATACGCCTACCTAAATCCATCAAAAACTCTATCAGTAATCATTTCAGCAGACCTAGACCCATGCAAGAGGGAAAATTGTTGACCGTTCTTAGAAAAAATTAAGAAACATTAGGTTAGACCATGGCTGACATCAAAGGAAATAGAAAAAATTAAGAAACATTAGGTTAGACCATGGCTGACATCAAAGGAATTAGCTCTTCAATCGTTCAACATCGAATTCACCGAGGGGAGGATGCCAAGCCAACTAGAGACTCCCAAAGAAGGCTAAACCCAGCTATGAAGGAGGTAGTAAAGAAAGAAATCTTCAAACTATTAAACAATGGAATTATCTATCCTATCTCGAATAGCTCATGGGTTAGTCCAATCCAAGTGGTCCCCAAAAAGTTCGGGATAACAGTGGTCCAGAATGAGGCAAATGAACTTATCTCGATGAGGATCCAAATGGAATGGAGAGTTTGTATAAATTATAGAAAATTAAACATGACAACAAGAAAAAATCACTTTTCTTTGTCATTTATTGACCAAATATTGAAAAAATTAGCTGAACAGGAGTTCTATTATTTTTTTGATGGATATTCCAGCTATAATCAGATCTTCATAGCCCCTGAGGATCAAGAAAAGACTACTTTCACCAGTCTATTTGGAATATTTGCTTAACCACGCATGCCCTTTGGATTATGCAATGCACTGGCAACCTTCCAAAGATGTATGTCAATATTTTTTCTGATATGTTGAGCGATTTCTAAAAATTTTTATGGATGACTTTTCTATCTTTGGCCCTATCTTCTCTAAATATTTAGATCATCTGAGACTTATCCTTGAAAGATGTAAGGAGAAGTACTTAGTTTTAAATTGAGAGAAGTGCTAATTCATGATTAGAGAGGGTATAGTTTTTGGCCATGTAGTTTCAAAAAAAAAAATTGAAGTAGATAAGGCCAAGATAGATCTGATTGCGAGTCTTCCACCATCCAAATCTGTCAAGAAAATCTATTCATTTTTAAGACATACTAGATTTTATAGAAGGTTCATAGCCAATTTTAGCAAAATGGCTCACCCATTGATAAATTTATTAGTAAAAAAATAAAATTTGAGTTCACTCCTGAGTGTCTAGAGTCTTTTGAGTTTCTTAAAAAGGTACTCATTTCAGCTTCCATCATTCACCCACCTATTTGGACTAAACCTTTTAAACTCATGTACGATGCGTCCGATCATGCTGTGGGTGCTGTCTTAGGTCAAAGAATTGATAAGCTACCTAGAGTTATTCACTATGCCAGTAAAATCTTAAATGATGCGCAGCTTAATTACACTACTATAGAAAAAAAAAATTAGCCGTTGTTTTTGTCCTAAAAAAATTCAGATCCTATTTGGTTGGATCCCCTACCATTGTGTATACTGACCACTCATTCATTAGACATCTCCTAGCAAAGAAAGATGCCAAGGTGTGCTTGATATGATGGATCTTGCTCTTTTAGAAATTTGATCTAGAAATCAAGGACAAGAAAGAAACAGAGAATGCAGTACGTAGTTGATCACTTATCCCGAATCATAGTCACCCCATCTAGTGAACCACCCGTCAATGAGTTTTTTCCTGATGAACAACTCATGTCTGTGTCTACTAAATCTTGGTATGCTGATATTGTCAATTATTTAGCTATTGATAAAATTCCTTTTCACTGGACCACTCAGGACAAGTATAAATTCTTCGCTCAAGTGAAATACTTCATTTGGGATGATCTTTATCTTTTTAAACAATGTTCTGACTAGATGATTAGAAGGTGTGTCCCGAATAATGAGGTCAGAAGTATTTTATCTTTCGATCATGATCAAGCATGTGGTGGTCACTTTGCATCCAAAAAATTAGCTGTAAAAGTTTTTCAATATGGATTCTATTGACCCAATTTATTTAGAGATGCACACGAATACTGTAGAAGTTGTGCTCAGTGCCAACAAATAGGTCGAATCACCAAGAGAGATATGATGCCACTCAATCCAATCTTGATGGTTAAAATTTTTAATGTTTGGGAGATCAATTTTATGGGACCATTTTCAAACTCCTTTGGGAATGAATATATTTTAGTAGCTATTGATTATGTCTTTAAGTGGGTAGAAGTTATTCTATTTAAATCTATAGATAGTAAAGTGATCATTAATTTTTTTAAAAAAATATTCTCTTCTATTTTGATACTCCTAGAGCAATCATTAGTGATCGGGGGACACACTTTTACAACCAACCCTTTACAACATTAATGAAGAGATATAATATCACTCACAAGTTGGCCACACCGTATCACCCTCAAATCAGTGGGCAAATAGAAGTGTCTAACAGACAAATCAAACAAATCCTAGAGAAAATCATTAATATCAAGAGAAAAGATTGGTCTTTGAAATTAGTAGATGCACTCTGCACATACCGCACTATCTTTAAGACCAACGTAGAAATGTCTCCTTATAAGATTGTATTTGAAAAATCTTGCCACTTGCCTATTGAGCTAGAACACAAAGCTATGTGGGTCATCAAGAAATTAAACATGAATTTGGATGTAGCCAAAAATCATAAGAAGCTTCAAATTAATGAATTAGAAGAACTTAAAAATGAAGCTTACAAGAATATCAGGGTGTACAAAGAATAAACAAAAGTATTTCATGATCAAGCAATTCTTAGAAAATCTTTTACTCTTGGATAAAAAGTTCTTTTGTATAATTCTAGATTACATCTATTCTCTGAAAAGCTTAGATCTAGATGGATAGGACCATTCTTAGTTAAAGAAGTCTTTCCGCATATGATTGTAGAAATCAAAAATCCAAGCAATGGTACTGTGTTTAAAGTAAATGGTTAACGATTAAAATCATTCTTGAAACTATCACTAAAGTTATTGAAGAAGCCATGGTTCTCTATGAACCAACACATCTCGATTAATCTACTTTCAGTATTTAGTCTGCCTGAAGACTTTAAACTTAACACTCTTGAAAGGCAGTCTAGCTCTTTGCTTTCTAATTTTAGTTTTCTTTCAATTTGGTTAAGTTAATCAGGTCCGATCTCAAGATGAGCTCCATTGGGGACAATGTTGGCTAAGTTGGAGAGAGAGCTCAATAAAAATTCCTTTTCAAGTGCCTTCGCTTCCTTTTATCCTATTTTATGCATAAATTCAATCATTTTTTTTTATTTTTGGGGGTATAATAATAAGCAAAATAAATATATATCTGGAGCTACCTTCTACCTTCATATTCTTAATTACATTATCATGTCTCAGACTTAAGGTAAATCACATACTTTGATAAGTAGTTGATTGAACAGTCGTGATAATTTTGAAACATTAAGAGGAGAAAATATTAATAGACTCAAGAAAAAAGGTTAAGTTAGAATGAAATTAATTTCTAGATAATTCTAACCCGCCTATTCGCATCGAAGAAGAATCTACTTCTTGAGTGTGTATGGATATTGATCAATGCAAAGTTTCCTATATCAGTTATCAAAAAAAAAAAAGAAACAAGTTTTAAATATTGATCTTCCACCAAGTAACCGGACCTCTTTGCTTCAGGAAGCATTGACGTTTGCATCAAAAAGTGGGCAATGTAAAGAAACCTTTTAATTTAAAAAAAAAAGAATATACTTGCACCAAAACAATACTTCACCACTCCTTTGGAGTAGAACATTTAAAGATAACAATAGGAGTTGGTTAAAAATCATCTTAGAAAAATGATAAGTTTGCCCTTAACTAATTTACTAGATGCTATTAATATCCCAATAACATGTTTCATCAATTATATAATGAGATATCTTTTTTTATAAAAAAGTGTGAGAAAAATTTTGAAGTTCGAGCAAACTTGTGTACGACATTGATAGTTTTCGATAGTCCCCTCAACCATTCTCTAAAATGCAATTCACGAACTATCTTTTATCTTTACTCGAGGATGAGTAAGATTCAAATTGGAAGGTATAATAAGTACAACAATTTAACATAAACAGCATTAATATCTTGATTATTTAATTTTAATTATGGAGTATTGATATTTTTTATATTTTTTTAAAAAAAATTTGATAAGTACTGTAATTTATTTTCAAATCAACCATTCTTCAAATTCAAGCCAGTGTGCACTAAGATTAGAAATGGACTATATAAAATTTAAAGCGAACATGGGATGTGAAGTTCAAAAGAAAATAAATAGCAAGAGGCAATACATGGGAGGCTAATGAGTTGTGCTGATGATGTGACAGGAACGTGGTTTGCAATGGAGGCCATGCGTTTTGGAGCCTTATGGTGCACTGGGCGTTAAATGCATGGGATCCAAGCCAAGAAAGAAAAGAGAGTGGGTAGCATGGGAAATAGCTAAAAGAAAAGGTGTCGGGTGGGAGTGTGGAGGCCTTGAATGCATGGGTGCTGTGCATGTTTTGCATGTGAGAAGCCACGTGGAAGAAAGAACTTTTTGAGTAAGAAGATAGTTTAAAAAGGCTACAAGGGTTCTGTCATTTTTGGTGAAGGCAGCGCATAGAGTCATACGGAAAAACACAGAGGCTCATGTGGTTGGGCATGTGACATGCGTTTGATTTGGTGGAGCATGTGGATGTGTGTGCAAGTAGCATGGGACCCTTGGTTTCTTACACATTAAGGAGTTTTAGGTTGGTTTTTAAATGGGAAAATACGTGCGGAATGCAAGGCTATGCCAGATGTTGTTTGCGCATGGGACAGGAAAGAAAAAATGGCAGCCAGCAGCGGGTGGATGCCAGCCTTCGAGCATGCATCGGGCACGGGTGCAAGCACATAAAATGCGGTGAAGACGAAACTCCAACGCAGAGATTTTGGTCTATAAAAAGTAGAGCCCATGAGCATCTAAAGAGGTGTTAGTAGAAAAAAAAATTTTATTTTTATTCTTTAATTTTTGTTTAGATTTTGAGTGAGAGAGATAATATAGGAGGAATGCTGAAGATTTTTATGCATGGCTAGGCTCCATCATCTCAAAAAAAAAAATAAACCTTATAAACAGATGGTTTGATGTTGATCTATCTTATGTATCTTTTTTTTTATTAATAAAATTTTTAATTTATTTAGAAATTAAAAATATATTATTTTTTTATTTTATTTATAAGATCTAGATTTGAACAATATATATTTCAAGAGACGCATCATGATCTGAAGATACGGTGCATACTCAGACAAGAGATAGATTGTCTCAAGAGGAATAAATCTTCTCTTTATACTTGTGAGATTTAGTTAGATAGCTTATGCTCTAAGGTGCGGGCCGTGATCTGATGATACGATCCGTGCTTAGAAAGGAGATAACCTATACCAATCGAAATCATATGTAGTAGTGCTGTAGTAAGAAATAGATACGACATCTGTTTTACAAGGAAATTCGATCTCTTGAGATTTTTTTGTTCTATCAGATTCATTAAGTTTCTTTTTAGTTATTACTTTATCAATCTAGATTAGTTCTCTAACTCTTAAAAACAATCTAGCCTTCTTTTAATTTTCTAAACAACTACTTTAGGTTCCTGAGAATTCGATTCGATTCATCCTGTTCTACGGAGCAGTAGTTGGTTAATTTTTATCTTTGATCGCTCTCACGATAAGAGCGCATCAAGACACTAATAAAAGATGGGGGTGCTCATTAGAGAATGAGTCTACTGAATTGATCCACAAAAAGAATATCTTATGGAGTCTTACTTATATGTCAAAAGATGATTTTCTAGTGGGAGTAGTGCAAATAATCTTTAGACCTAAGACCACCATGGTACCTTGGCATATTGATCTATATTTTGGTTTATATCCTAGCATGATTTTTTAAAACATGTGTGATATAGTGAAGTGTGCATGGAGGTTACAAATAGGTCAACAAAAAATTGATCACTTTTAATAAGAGGAGATAACATCCTATGTGATCTCATCTAGTGATGACTTAGAAAGTTTTTGATCAAAGTAGGATAAAAAGTAAAAAGTATTTCTAATATTTCATCCATCGAGTCTTCACTAGAAGATTGAGAAATATATAAATATGTGTTTGGGTTTGACATGTTTCAATGCTCATTGCATATTCAGGATGAGGTATGATTGAAAGATTGAATTACACAGTAACTTACCATTGAAGGTAATATTTAATATTTCTATCAAAATTTTCATCTTCTAGGTAGTCATGACATATTGCTAGATGTCAATCTTGACTTGTAGGTGCTTATGAATTAAAGAATTTAATTTATGAATCAATTAGAAAGAGTTCTAATTGATTAACTTGGGTTGACATGAATTGGACCTAATTGATTGGAAGGGTTCCAATTAAAATAGGTTAATATGCATCCAAACTTACTGTTACTAGATGTGAAACACAATGGATCACACACGAAATAGATTTGATCAAGGATCTATTTGAAATAGGTCATCGATCGTTGGATCCTAATTGGGTTACTAATTGGCATGCTAGCTCATATGGCTAACCCTAACTCCTAAATCAAATTGGATTTGGTTTAAAATTTTGTTTATATGGTTAACCTAATTAAGTAAGACTTGGATTAGGTCATGCCATGGAGGGCAGCCAAATGTTGGCACCTCCAAGCCTCATCCATGCTCAAATGATTGAATCCCAAAGGGTTGGGACTCTATCTAGTATTAGGCACCATATTTTTTTGGGGCGCCAATTTCTGTTTAGCATGGAGAAGGAATATAGTCCTTCTGACATGGGTTTAAGACCCATGTGGCACCTCCTCATGTTCATCCACATGCCAATAAGCTAGTGTCTCAAGTGCCTGGGTCTTATCCAAAGTTGGTGCAAGATTTTATGGGCGTAAGTTTTTTATTTTGGCGTAGAGAAGGACTGGAGTTCTTCTACTTTGGTCTCAGACCTATATGGCTCATCCTAAACTCTCACTCTCTCCCTTCCATGCCTAAAGATTTGTTTTGACCAAGTCCACATCCCTTGGGTGGCATGGAGTAGGATTTGATATGAAGAGGTGCGAGCCAAAAATCTCTTTCTGCTCATGGTTGGCACTAAGAGTCCTTCTGCTTTGGATGGAATAGTTTGACGCCCCTTCTTAACTTCTCACGCCCATTAGATGGGCTTTTGACTTGGTCAAATGCCACATGACAAGGCTTGGAATGCTTATCAGCAAAATAAAGACGTATACATGCCTTTCTGCTGCAAGCAATCTTTTGAAACAATGTATTATTACTTTTTCGGAAGAAATAGATGCACCCCTTGACCCTTGGTGAAGTCTTTCTACTTAAAAGAACTCATCTAAACACTATGGATTTAAATTTTGAGGCATGAGGACTTGGGATGTGTTGTTTAAGTGGCACCTTCTCTCTAATTATAAATAAGATTCATCCGAGAGTCCCATTTATCCAAGTCAACTCCAATTCTCTTCCTTCTCTTATTAAGATAAGTCTTTTTTAGTTAAGATAAGTCTTTTTAGTTAAGACAAGTCAAGAGTTTTTAAGACAAGTATAGGAAAGAGAATAGGAAGAGGATTTGAGAGAGGTAAGGAAAAATTAAGTGAGGAGGAAGTGTGTTCTAGGAGATCCTTGAGGAGGGTTTGATCCTAAAGAGGCTAAAGAAATTCTTGGAGGAAGAATTCAGCAATTAATAAAGGTTTCTTGAAGGAGTGTCCTTGATCAAGTCCTATGTAAATCACTATTGGAGGGCAAATACTTGGATGCCTCATGGAATTCAATCGACCAACACAAGTATGCTTCTGAACAAATTGTTTAAATTCTACTTTGATTGTGATTGTCAAAGAAATTTTGGGTTCTAGGGTTCGGTTATCATGGTGTTCATTAAGAAAAAAATTTTGGACACCAACCTTCTACCACGACACCACAATCCTACAGTGGAATCAGAGCCTCCCTTGATTGATTCAATCAAAGATTTTGATGTTGGTATGATTAGGATATGATCCTATTTTTTTTATGATTCTTTATGAATGATATATGTTTTTTGTTATGAACACTGAAATGTATAAAGTTCTTGATAGGATTTGCATGAGACCAATTGTCCCCCATAAAAATGATATTAAGTTATAATGGCAAAGTGTGATGAACACTACCTATGCCTTCCTTCATGCTAAGTTAATAGCATATATCAACACCTAGAGTAAGTTTGTTGTGCCATCCATAAAACTTGCTATTAGGTTAGTGTAATGTTATCTTAATATATATTGATGCCTATGGCATATTTGATGGTGTTGCTTTATTGTGCTATCCACAAGGGCAGCATTATTTAAGTATGACCATATGAAAATAGAGGGTCCAACTTAACTAAAATATTATAGCTTGTTGTACTATCCACAATGCTATAAATATTTTAGGGGCATAAGTATTGTTAAAAATTGCATGGGATGCAATTGAAAAAGAATTTTCTATCTTTAAACTTATGAAAGTTTATTGTGCTATCTACAAGATTTTCATAGGAAATCGGGATCTCAACCTCACTAAAAAAACTAAGTAGGGTTCCTCGTTCACCATAAGAGAGGGTTACAGTATTCGACAAAATAGTGGAAGATATAATTAGATATAAGTCCTCATCTAGTTGTATATGTCATCATGAGAAGTTTGCTTATACATAGTTCTTTGTTTATATAGATTAATTCTGCATTATGGCATCTTTATTATGACTACGTGATATATAAATGCCAACAAGTTGATCGGTTCTAATTATATGCATTAGTTGAGAAATTTGAGAATTGTTCTCACCTAGGAGAAAGTCTCCTACATTCTTGATATCGTTGATTCAGATCTGATCGAGGAAGATGCTACGGAGGAGGAAACTATGGTGGAGGAAAAGGCCACACATAAGTTGTGGCAGAATGATAGTATAACTGTCAAATGCATCATGTTGGGCTCGATGAGCAATGAATTATAGAGATAATATGAAAGCATGGATCCTCAATCCATACTACTCAACCTTAAGGAATTGTATGGAGAGTAGAGTAGGACTGTGAGATATAAGATATCAAGTAGCTGTTCCATTTGAGAATGGGTGAGGGCACATCCGTGAAAACCCATATGCTAAAGATAATTAACTTAATCACTCGATTGGATTAGTTAGGATTTGTCATGGATGAAGAGTTTAGTTAGGATTTGATCCTGCAGTTACTCCCGGAGTCCTCACAATTTATTATAAATTACCATATGAATAAACTGAACATTAGTTTGTCAAAGCTACTTGACATATTAAAGATAGCTGAGAGCCACTTCAAGAGTGATAAGGCTCCTATTCTTCTTTTGGATAAGATTTTCAAGAAGAAGATAGGCAAGAAGGGTTCGAACAAAAAGAGGTTGAACCCTAAACGTAGCATCTTCGAAAGGAAGAATGAAAGTACTTGTCACTATTGCGGCAAGTAGAGATATTGGAAAAGAAATTATAAGAGCTACCTTGCAAGTCTGAAGCATAATGCAAATGTTGCATCCAAAGGTTTGTATATGATACATACCAATTTTTCATTGAGTGTTTCAGCTTTTGATTCTTGGGTATTGGATACCGCCTGTGATTTTTATTTATGTAAATTATTGCAGAGACTATAGAGAATTTAAAGTCTGAATAAAAATAACTTTGAGTTTTTTGGTGCTAGTGGAGAGTCCATTCATGCTGAAGCTATTGGAACTTATTTGTTGAAATTGCCTTCAGATAAGATATTAGTTAGAAGATTGTTTCTACATGTCAAGACTCATTAGAAATATTATTTCTATACCTATGTTATTACAACAACAATTTGAAATAAATAGAAAAGATAATAGTTGCACTATTTATAAATTCTTTGGCAATGCATATGTGGTGAATGATCTTTATATTCTATCACTTAATGATTATATTTTTTATATTGATAAAAATAAGAAGACAAAAAGAAAAGATGTAAATATCATATATCTCTTATACTGTCGATTTGATCATATTAGTGCATCAGGGATAAACAAGTTGTACATAGAAGAGTTCTTTGATCCTTATGATTTTGAATCATTTGGAACTTGTGAATATTATCTCATAAAAAAAATGATCAAATCTTTATTTGCTGAATATGAAGAAAAAGCAAGTGAGTTGTTAGGTCTTATATATTCAAATATAAATGGGTCAATCACAACTCAAGTCAGAGAAGGATACTCCTATTTTATCACTTTTATAGATGATCTATCAAGATTTGGATATGTGTATTTAATGAAATATAAATCTGAAGTCTTTGATAAATTTAAGAAGTATCAAAGCATGGTCAAGAAATAAACTGAAAAAACTATTAAAATTTTTCAATCTAATCAAAGAGGAGAATACTTGACAACGAATTTTCAATTATCTTAAAAAAAAGATATTCTCTCTGAATGAATTTCTTCTTATACACCATAATTAAATGATGTAGCAGAAAGAAAGAATTATATTTTATTAGATATGGTGCGGTCCATGATATGCTTCACTAATATTCCTATCTTTTTTTAGAAATATGCCCTCGAAATTACTGCATACATTTTGAACAGGATGCCTTCCAAATTTGTTATTAGCACTCCATATGAGATAGAGAAAGGAAAGAGATCCAATCTTAAACATCTTAATATATGGGGCTGTCCTGCTTATGTCAAAAGAAATTTTGGATATAAGCTTAGTGCTAGATCAGATATGTGTAAGTTTATAAGTTATCTCAAAGAGTATGGGATATTATTTCTACCATCATACTTAACAAAAGATGTTTGTCAGTAGGCAAGCTACTTTTATGGGAAAAAATATTTATCCAAGAAAGGGGCAGTGGGAGAAATGTTAAACTTGGAGAAGTTCAAAACTTACAGACTATCTCACTATCACCTGTGGATAATCCATAAGGTGTTTTTTAATCAAAAGTATCCATTGATGAGGTACATCCACAACACACATCTCCTCTTTGAAGGTCAGATAAAGTGTGAGGACTTAGGATGCATTGTTTAAGTGGCACTCTCTTTCTAATTATAAATACGATTCATCCGAGAGTCCCATTTATCTAAGTCAATTCTAATTCTCTTCTCTTTTTAAGACAAGTCTTCTCTAGTTAAGACAAACTTTTTCTCATTAAGATAAGTCAAGAGTTTTAAGACAAGTATAGGAAAGAGAATAGGAAGAGGATTACAGAAAGGTAAGGAAAAATTAAGTGAGGAGGAAGAGTGTTCTAGGAGATCCTTAAGGAGGGTTTGATCCTAGAGAGGCTAAAGAGATTTTTGGAGGAAGAATTCAACAACAAAGATTCCTTGAAGGAGTATCCTTGATCAAATCATATGTGGACCACTATTGGAGGGCAAACACTTGAGTGCCTTATGGAATTCGATTGATCAACATAGATATGCTTCTGAATAAATTATTTAAATTCTGCTTTGATTGTGATTATCAAGGGGTTTCTTGGTTCTAGGGTTTGGTTATTATGGTATTCATTAAAAAAAATTTTGAATACCAACCTTTCGTTATGACATCGCAACCCTACAATAATGATCTTAAAAGATCATATATATCTAAAAGAAATCTTATATCTAATCATATAATCATATCACAATTTAGTCTAGTCATAACACTTATAAGAATGTCGCAGTTGTAGTTGGATCTTTTTGGACACATGGAGATAGAAAATTATGTTATTCTATTTCTCTTCTAAATCTAATGATTGGATCCTAAAATTTTAAGACAAAGTCCTTAAACAAACTTCATCACCAATTAACTAGTGGTCTAATAGCTTGATGGAAGATGGTGAAGGATGTCTTGCGATTGTGGGTAAGATAAATGAAAAAGGAATACAAGGCCGTGAGATAAAGTAGAAAAAGGATCAGAGAAGGATGACAATGGTAGAATTTGAAAAGGGTGTTTTAGGAATTTTAACTTTTTCCCCTCTATTGGAACCTAAGTTTGGTTTTACCCATTCTTGCAATATCTAAGTCAGCAATCACCATAAAAAGTGTAGAAGAAGTTCATAATGTGGCTTTTTTAGTTTTTTTTTTGGCTAATTTATATAATCCACTTTTTACTAAGTGTTGCCATCAGGCTCCAAGTTAAGGAGGAGTAGCTAGGTCGGCAGTGACCCAAGGTGGAGCTCGGTGGTCGGCAATGATCCGAGGACGACTACATGCTCCTGAGATCTATAAGAAAAGTCCGATCACCAAAGATTCTTCGATGAAGGACTCTCCAATGCTTAAATTAGCTGAAGTTTTGGGAACAATAACGAAGAATTTTATAAGAGAGTGCTTTTTCTAGTCCAGCAAAGCTTTTTGAAGGATTCTCTATGTTTCCCTTTTATAGAGGGAGGAGAAGTATATTACCTCAATAATCAAAAACCGTCATGGAGAATCATGGTCCACGACGTCGTCATAGATAATGGATGATTAATGGCATTAACTCATATACCACATTTTGTTGTAACTGTCAGGAGTTTCATCGTAATTGTCTACATTTAAAAGATGTAGGGTTGGACTACGTTCTCCTTATAATAGCTGCACTTATCGGCTTAAGTCTGACCATGAGTTCAGTGGTAGTATGATAAAGTCATCGACAATTGGTTGAGGATAATGTTCAGAGATAATGGTTCTCTCACAGAAGGAGCAAGACATTCAGATGATGCTTATCGCCAAGGTCTATGTCGGTGCAGCAGAAGTAGGACATTCAGATGATGCTCGCCACCGAGGTCTACCTTGGCATCTCGACTACTGATCAAAGAGTGCAGCCGAAGAATAATTTTTGGGATAAAGGTCGAGGTGGTATAACCCCATAATACTTGCCCCCCACTTCCAAGCTCATGATACCTGCCTCAGGTAAAGAAAGTAGAAGTCCTCAATTTTTTATCCATGCTAGCGAATTGTCCGAGTTGTATGGATTTCAGGTGAACCGTCACACTGCTTTATACTTTTTAGAACTAAATTGATGCATTGCTTCACAAATATTGGTATCGATTTGATCTGTCGTTTCGTGAATCGTACCTTAATTATTAAGAAAATATGCACTTTGCGGATCTCACTATATTCATGAGAGAGGGGTGGCTTGAGATACAGCATTATTTTAGCTTGGAAGGCTAGATTCGACGGTTACGGACTAGCAAATCATGAGTCGCCATATGTTAAGCGCTAATTGGCCTGACGACATTTTTCACAGATCGGTCTACATGGTTGAATCACAAGCACAGTGCGATGAAGAGTCACTTGATCGGGTAGCGCTGATCTATGCCACATGGTCGAATTTGGCGGCCCAAGGCTTCGATCTAGACCGCTAGGCCACAGTATAAATAGGCATGCCCCTCTATAATTTCTATCATTTAGCCAATTGCTTTTTCATGGTTTAAGTTGTTTTTCTTCTCTATTCAATCTCTTCAATTTCTTATTTTTTCTTCCTGATGTCTTCCAATAATGAGGTTAGGAGCGAGAACCATTGGGGTGGATGAAGCTCTCAACTACCTCCTCCCCAAATTGGATTTGAGGGCTCATAGCTCAGCACATGAGATATTATCTGCTCTAGCCCATGAGCCTTACAATTTTATCCTTCAAAAGGTATCTCACGTGAGAAAAATAGTTCCTTCTTATATAAGCCAAAGTCTCTCTTGACTCGAACCAATGTGGGACTAATAATGCCATCCCTTCTATACCACAACATAGCCTTCTAGTCGATGGAGAATCTGTGTACGGACAGGAGGTGTCTTCCTCTTTATTTTTACCATAGACTGGTGTACGGACAGAAAGAGCCCCACAGTTGTAGGGGTGGCCCCTATCTGGCGTGCCACTGTTGCGGCTAAGGGCTCATGACTCGACATATGATGTATTATCCGTTCTGGCTCATGGGCCTTATGATTTTGTCCTTCAAAAGATGCATGATGTGGGAAGGATGGTTTCTTTTTATATAAGCCAAAGTTCCTCTTATAATCAGTGTGGGACTAATGATGCCTTCCCTTCTATACCATAATATTAAGGTTTTGCAAAAATACAATGAAGTTGATAGAGAAGAAAGGATTTTCCTTGTGCAGCTCAGACCTCTCAAAAGCACTAATGGAGAGTAAAACTTTTAAAATAGAATTCTTGATTGTTAGGAATTTTAAATTAAATTCATCTTTTAGTTTGAAGAATTATATTGCTTTTCTTAAAATAGGCATGATTAGCAGAAAAATCATTAAGAAACTTGTTACAGTAATTATCGTGAGCACCTCGGATCAGCGCTATATCATAATACATGTCAAGCTCTCAGATCATTAATACGATTGCTGACCATCGTATGAGCAGAGAAGTCCATCTTCATGCTGAGCTGAGGCATCTCCAAGGTCTAACCTGTATTTGAGCTGTTCAACCGACTTATCTCTTTAACATGTGCGACAGCTGTCTATCCCGAATAAGATAAGATTTGATGTAACCATCTCTCCTGATCTCGTGAAAGCATTTAAAGGTTGAGTTATCTTATCCAATTTGGCATGTCCAACGATCCGACAATCTCAGGATCATGCAATCTCACAGCTAACAACCCAATCGTTCGATATTCTTCTATATAAACAATCAGAGCCCTGAAAATTTATGTAAGTCAAATCAAATCTCTCTCAAAGAACCCATTGCTGCTCCTTTGTTCTCTACTTTTCTAACTTGAGCATCGGAGGGTCCTCGTTGAAACTACAACCTCTGATTTGGAGACTTATTTTGTAGGTTGCTCTAGCACCGACATCCTCACTCGAAGTTATCAAGTATCCATCTTTCGATCTCGATCAATTTTAGTAGCAACAAATAAAAAAAGAGCCTACATTCGCATTCATGGCTTCAAGATGGACATCTTCTCAGCTTTCCAATGCCACCGCCTTTCAACAGACGGCCAGCCAAGCTGACAATCAAGCTCAACCACTGATGCTGAAAATCCCTCTATCGATGTAACCGATCATTCCACCACTAGTTCAACCAGCCCTGCCGGTGCCAATCACGGCCGATCAATTCGATCAGCTCTTCCAACAAGTTCAACATCTGACAACTATAGTTTAAACAGTCTAAATCTTTCTCGCACTCTTCAAGTGGTGCCACAGCCTCCTCAAGCTATCCCTGCACCCCCTACAGCGGTGCATCATGCTGATCCCTCGGTGGTGCTGCATGTGCTTTCCGCAGTGATGCCCCCACAAAATCCTATTTTGTCTATGGCTCCACAGCCACCACCTCAACTAGAGCTGCAAGTGCTTCCTCAAAGTCTAGAGAGGAGATTAACTCATCAAAGTCATCTTAGGGCCCAATAGCCAGCCAAACAGCGATCTCCAAGCCCACAGTTGGGCCATGACTCGACCTCCAAACGTCAATCTCCTCTACGCTCTGAGGCTACTACTGTCCATGAAGTTGATTTTAAAAGATGGTCTAGGAGCTCGACCAGCAGTTGGGCCAGAAAATTGAAAAGACCCTTAACAATAATAGCTCTTCGACACTACCCTACGAAGGGTATAATAGCCAGCCACCCTTCATCCCGAGAATTATGCAGGAACCACTCCGCCTATACTTCAAACTACCTCAGCTGGAGGTCTACAATGGGACCACCGATCCCATCGATCATGTGAAGATCTTCAAGGTAGTCATGCTCCTTCAGAGAGCGTCAGATGCAATCCTCTATCGAACATTCTCTCCAACTCTTAAAGGGGTCGCTCGATAATGGTACTCGAGTTTGAGGTCGACGTCTATCCATTCCTTTGAAGACTTGTGTCGGTCTTTCATCGATCATTTCATCAATAGTTGGTGACAACAGAAGCGGTCTGACTACCTCCATACTATCAAGTAAAAGGAGGATGAGTCAATCTACTCTTATATAAATAGATTCAATGCGGCAATCCTGGAGGTCCAAAATCTAAACCAATCGATCGTGATGGCTGTAATGATGAGCGATCTCTTAAAGAACGATTTGAAAAAATCGTTAGTTAAGATTTATCCTCGAGATTTTTTGGATATGCTTGTCCATGCAGAAAAGTACATCTACATGGAAAAGACCTTTGTCGATGATACTCCTGTCGATTCAACCGTGGTGGGATCCAGCAAGGAGAGCCATTCAAGATGAGAAGAGAAAAAATGCCAGTGCTTCTGATCCCCGCCTTCGAGGCAGAATAATGAGGGTCAAAATCATTGATCCCGTAGTCCTCCAAGAAGGATTCGACAACCATCACCTCCTCGACTGTACGATAGTTACATGCCTCTGAATGTTCCTCAGAGAGAGGTGTTGTTACAAATATGGCCTAAGTTACTTGAGCCTCGACTGATGAGAACGAGATTGGAACACCATCAAAATCCAAATAGATACTGCTTTTATCATCGTGACCATGGTCACGATACTGAAGACTGTCACCAGCTTTACGATGAGATCGAGAGGCTTGTTAGGCAGAAACAGCTGAATCATTTTGTCTGAAGAGTGGCCCCTCAATATTGAGCTCTGAGAGTTCAGCAGCCGCCCCCTCTGCCTCAGCAGCATCTCCCCAACCACAGCTATAGCAAGCACCAGCACGACAGGAATGAAGTAAGACGGAGGGCAAATGATGGAAGAAGAGTGACCTATCTGAGAAGAAATCCACATGATTATTGGGGGTCATCTGAAATCTGAGCCGCATGGTGAAAATTGGCCCACATCAAGATGAGATAACCAAATGCTGACTAATTAATCTTTTGTAAAAAATTACGGATCAAGTTGCCTGATGATCAACTCTGATATGGTGACCAGATGATGTGGCAAGCCAAAGTCTCATGGCCTACCGAGTAGGCGATAGAAGGAAGGCTATTGCCCAATCGAGTGGATGAAGTGGCATGTCTAGAAGCTTATAGGCTAAAGCAGTCGACGTGACTCCAATATCAAGGTCATGGTGCTCAGCGGATCTCCATATATATCATCAACGATGTAACTATTTTCTATGGAAATAAAATTTGCAGGATCATCAATTTGTAATTGACACCCAAGTTCTCCAAGAGTCGCTTCCTCCTACTCAAGACCCTAAATTATAACCACGGTCAACTAATATAAGGGCTAACTTACCAGACCCTCGAGAAGACCTCAGAGATTTTGAGGTGGAGCTAACTTATCAGACCCCTGTAGAGCCTGAGTCACACGAGAAGTGGAGGGAGACCCTTAGAAAATCTCTGAAGGGCTAACTTACCAAACCCTTAAGAAGACCTCAGCGACTTCGAGGCAAGGCTAACTTACCAGACCCCTGCAGAGTCCGAGTCGCATGAGAAGTGGAGGGAGACCCTTAGAAAATCTCTGGAGGGCTAACTTACCAAACCCTCGAGAAGACCTTGACGACTTCGAGGTGGGACTAACTTACCAAACCCCTATAGAGCCCAAGTCACACGAGAAGCAGAGGGAGATCCTTCGAAAATCTCCAGAGGACTAACTTACCAGACCTTTAAGAAGATCTCAATGACTTTGAGGTGAGGTTAATTTACCAGACCCCTGCAGAGTCCGAGTCACACGAGAAGTAGAGGAAGATCCTTAGAGAACCTTCGAAGGGATAACTAATCGGACTCTTAGAATGCCATCGAGAGTGCAAGATGCTGTAGGCACAAGCTCACCGCTGACACACACCTCTCATACAAAGACAAGAAGTGCTAGATGTCATAGGCACAAGATCGCCGCAAGCACATAATGCCACTCATGAGAGATAACTAATCAGACTCTCAGAATATCGTCGAGAGTGTAAGATGACGTAGGCACAAACTCATCGTTGGCACAAACCTCTTGCACGAAGATGAGAAGTGCTAGATGCTGTTGGCACAAGATCGCCACAGGCACACAACTAATCAGACCCTCAAAATACCGTCGAGAGTACAAAATATCGTAGGTACAAGCTCATCATTGGCACACACCTCTCACACGAAGATGAGAAGTGTTAGATGTCGTAGGCACAAAATCACGGCAAGCACACAACTAATTAGACCCTCAGCCTTACATGCTATAGGCACAAACTAGTTGTTGGCACGCACAACCTCTTCAGAAGAAGAATAAAAAGACGAACAACATACGGCTAGAGGCATTATCTCAACAAGTATTCCTTCCGCCTGAAGCACTCTCTCAGACTCAGGAGTAGGGGGGTAGTGTTGAGATAATTATTATGATGCCTCAGATTTATAAACGGTCGGATTACATTCAAGTTGTTCTAAACTGCTCTACACATGTTCACTTCAATGGAAGTTGTCCTAAGTATATCTATGCTAAAGCTGAGCAACCAAGAACCTTACTCATGCTGAGCTGAGCACTGAGCATTTTCTCACAATGATCTGAGCGTCTATTTGTGTTGCTCTCTATGAGTCAAGTAAAATTCACAATCCACGGATATAAATTTAAAATGAAACAACAACTTTCAAAATAAAATATTTCTTTTGATTCATTAAAATCTTTACAAAGAAAAAGCTGATGTTTCAAACACTTTGGAGGACGATTGCTCTAGATAGCATCTTACGAATAAAAGAAGAAAATGAGGAAGGTAAGAGGAAGAACAGGAGGACAGCAAAAGATGAAGAGGAAGAAGAGGAGATGAAGAGGGACATCCCGCTAATAAATGGAACATCAGATCAACTAGGGGAGCTGGTTCGATCTTCATCCATCGAGGACTTCGCTTTCTGAACATCCGGATGAGCTGATTCAATCTTCATCCATCGAAGTCTCCACCTCTTCGTCGGTATTGCCAGTCTATATACTGTGAAGTTCTAGATACGATATTATCTTCAATAGATGGATCTTACAATCATCAAAGCTCTAGATGAAGGTAGTGGCAGCAACGTCGAGTAACTCCCTCTGAAATATCGTGGAATCTCAAAATTTCATGATGCAATGCTCCCAGACTGTAGGCGAGATATGCTCGAGCTGATGAGGAAGACTGGTGGCAGGAGGCAAAGGAGGCGGAGCCCCATGAGAAGTGGATCCATCGGCCCATCTAGCTCTATCCCTTTCATGGGCTAAGTGAAGCAAAAATTCAGTGTAGGGGCAAAATGATAATTTTAAAACTTTTTCAAAATTACTCTTTTACAGTAGAATTATTAATTAATCTCATTAATTAATATTAATTAACCCTACACTAGGATCAAAATATGATACAACAGCATGCATTTAAATTTGAAATTCAAATTTGAAACAGTAAACTTTTTACTGTACTGTGTTCAGAACATATCACCTTTTGCGGGTAGTCGATCACCGCAATTTGATCACCATCAGAGAGCTCTAATCATCATGTCACAGCCACACTAATGTCTGGCCTCTGCGGATCATCCACATGAAGCTCCCGTCAGATCGGTTTCTCACGAATGCTAGTTCGTGATTTCATCCTTTTGATGGCTGATGTTGATCGAACTCCTTCGATCGATGTGTGCCGACTCCTTGGATGCTCCAGATCATCTGCACGATTGGTTGAGAGGCTGATGGATCTCTTCTTGAAATTTGGTGGACTCACGACACTCGTGGCACACCAATTTCACTTCCCGAACCCTAGGTAGAAACCCTAGGGTACACACCAAAAACCCTGCACCCAATTTTCTTTCTTTTCTTTCTTTTTTTCTCAAAAGGTTTTGGACCTTCACCTCATGCACAAGGCTTCCTCATACCCCACTTTCTTTCTCAGAATTTTTCCACGCACGCCCCAGCTCCCTATCTCTTTTAAAATAGTTCAAAACGTGTCTTATCCGCGTGAGAGGATAAAGACAAGTGGTTACACATTTGAATTCAAATCAAACTTGAATTCAAACTAAAACCAACTCATCCCTATCCACTTGGATGTGAAAAGAGAAGGTGCGAGTCTACTTTGTGCATGGAAAGGTTTCATGAGAAACTTTTTCTCGTGTGAGATGTGGGGCACTAAAGCTGATAATGTCATGTATGCGCAAGAGATAAGTTATCCATTCAAATTCAAACACTCTTTGAATTTGAATGGCTAACTAATCATCTTTATCCAAATATTGGCGCACAAGAGTAGGCGTGAGAAGGGCTTTGCATGGGAAAAAATTCACGAGAAGTTTCTTCTCGTGAATTCAAATGGGCGCAGAGATTTAAGGTGTTGCAGGGATTCAAATTCAAATGATGGTTTGATCTTAATTGAACCAACCTAATCAAAATAGGTTAAGCACAATTAGACTAAATTAAATCTAACTTAATTAAGCTTAATTAGGCTCAATAAAATCTTAATCAAATCAGAAATTGACTAAGCCCAACCCCTGATCAAATCAGGGACCAAACCATCTCGACGATTAGGTCAACTCTTAACCTAATCGGGTCAAACACAACTGGATCCAATTCAATTGGACTTGATCCAAAAATAATTACTCAATCAAATTGAGTTAATTAGCAATCAAATCACTAATAAAATCTCTCATAATTATTGAGTCTAAATCCGATGGGCAATCGGGTATCAAAGTCCATCATTATGAAACCTTGATCGAAGAGTTCAAATTTCAAATTCAAAATTTGAAATTCAAAATTTTGACCCCGGTACCCAAAATGTGTGGAACTCATGATCAGAGAATCCTAATTCTCAATCATAGAGTCTCAGACACATAAGACTCATAATCAGCCATAAGATCAGAAAGGAACCTCTAATGTGTGTGACCCTGCAGGTTCGAACCTAAGCCGGTAGCACAGGAACCAATTCCTGTACTAATCGAAGTGACTATCTAGCAATGGTACCCGATGTTCGGATAAGTCAAATAGTTGCAATCGCAATACTCAGAACCTACGTGAATATGGTTACTGTATAATTCATCCCTTTTGACCCCTGTGTTTAGGACGACTCAGGGTTAAACTGTCAATCCTGATGAGATCATCCGAATCGTGCTCAACTCAATTAGTCCTGTGACACCTCACTAAGACTACCCTGGCCAAGGTTTTGCTAAATTGAAACATGACTGTACACAGCTCCTAAACTGGAGTGATCAATCCCATCTTGACACACGCACCGATAAGTCAAGTACTTGACTACACTCTGCAGCCTTCCGTCACTGAATTAGAAATTCAGGTAGTCCAGTGCCTAAGTGCAGTGAGTTACTTGCAAGTCACCGTGGCGGTCTCAGATCGGAGGGATATTTATACCTATATCCCATCGGAGCAAATCTTGACAGCAGAAATAGCTCCGGAGTCAGTCACGTTCAGTGCAGATATACCATTACATCTCACCTGTATGCCATACCAGTATCTCCACACTCCTTGGTTATGAGGACAACCAACCCATATGACACACAATGACCTATGCTCGATAAATGTTATCGTCCTTGGTAACAACGTATCATTTGGTCGCGAACAGGTTTAAAGACTAAGCGACAAATCCTCCTTTGTCGAGTCTAAATAGTCCTAAGGACTTCACCACAACACAGGAGTTCATTAGAAGATGAAACATTTGTGATGAAAAAATATCAAAATAACTTTTATTTATTTATAATTCATGTACTAATACAAAAGGAGCACAACCATCAACAGGCTGACGATTGGCTTTGGGATACTATTCCCAACAATCTCCCACTTGGCCTAAAGCCAATCGGTGCAGTATCTAATATCCATCTTCGACTTGTAGTCGTTGAACTCCTACACCGTAATGGCTTTAGTGAATGGGTCGGCCAGGTTCTCCTTTCCGTCGATCTTCTGAAGGTCGACATCACCTCGATCCACGATCTCCCGGATGAGATGGTAGCGGCGCAGAATATGCTTCGTCCGCTGGTGTGCCTTTGGTTCCTTCGCCTGAGCAATGGCTCCAGAGCTGTCACAGTAGAGCAAAACTGGACCAACAAGGGAGGGTGCTACTCCGAGTTCGGTGATGAATTTTCTCAGCCACACCGCTTCTTTGGCAGCATCTGATGCAGCAATATACTCCACCTCGCATACTGAATCAGCCACAGTGTGCTGCTTGGAACTCTTCCAGCAGACAGCCCCACCATTAAGGATAAAAATAAATCCTGACACACTCTTGCTGTCATCGCGATCAGACTGAAAACTAGAGTCTATAAACCCTATAAGTCTCAAGTCTGATTCACCATATACAAGCCACTGGTCCTTAGTATTTCTTAAGTATTTCAGGATGGTTTTAACAACCTTCCAGTGATTCTTCCCTGGATCAGATTGGTATCTACTCACTACCCCTAGTGAGTATGCCACATCTGGTCGTGTACATATCATGGCGTACATGATTGATCCCACTACCGAAGCATATGGAATCCTACCCATACGCTCTCTCTCTTGAGGTGTTGTCGAACAATCCCTTTTCGAGAGAGAAATTCCATGGCCTATCGGTAGATAGCCTTTCTTGAAATTCTCCATGCTGAACCTTTTCAGCATAGTATCAATGTACGTGGAATGGGATAAACCAAGCAACCTTTTGGATCTATCCCTATAGATCCTCAACCCTAGGATGTAGGAAGCTTCTCCCAGATCCATCATGGAGAACTGTGACGACAGCCAAATCTTTATTCCCTGTAATGTAGGGACATAATTCTCGATTAAGAGAATATCATCCACATACAATACAAGAAATACTACTACTGGACCATTAGCCTACTTATAAATACAGGGCTCTTCTCCGTTCTTAACGAAGCCATACGTTTTGATTGTCCTATCAAAACGTATGTTCCAACTCCGAGATGCCTGCTTAAGTCCATAAATGGACCTTTGTAGCTTGCAAACCTTAGACTCATCTGTGGATGTGAACCCTTCAGGTTGTATCATATACACCTCTTCGTCCGGCTCTCTGTTTAGGAAAGCTGTCTTCACATCCATCTATCAGATTTTATAGTCTAGATAGGCAGCTATCGCAAGCATAATCCGAACGGGTTTGAGCATTGCCACAGGAGAAAACATCTCGTCATAGTCTATGCTATAACGTTGACGATATCCCTTGGCAACCAGATGGACTTTATAGGTCTCCACCTTACCGTCTGTGCCCTTCTTCCTCTTGAAGATCTACTTACACCCTATGGGTTTCACTCCTTCGGGTGAGTCAACTAATGTCCACACATCGTTGACCTTCATGGACTCTATTTCGGATTTCATAGCCTCTAGCCATTTCTCAGAGTCAGATCTCTGCATTGTATCCATGTAGGTGATCGGATCCTCATCATTTTCATCAAGTTCGACAGGATCGCCATCCCGAACCAAGAAACCATAGTATCTGTCCGGTTGATGTGGTACTCTACCAGACCGCCTTAAGGGTGCATAATCAATGGGCTCCGGATCTGATCTAATCAAATCTGGTTCAGGTTCAGTAACATGTGTTGATTTTTCCACCTGTCGAGCTTTGTCAAGTTTGACCTTAGAGGCAACAGTTCCTTCACTAAGAAACTCTTTTTCTAAAAAGATTGCCTTAAGGCTGACAAACACCTTTTGCTTATCAGCAAGGTAGAAATAATGCCCTTTGGTCTCTTTTAGGTATCCTATAAAATTACACTTGTCAGACCTAGGTCCAAGCTTGTCTGTAATTAAATGTTTAAAATAAATCGGACACCTCCAAACCCTAAGGTGCGAGAGTACTGGCTTACGTCCTATCCATATCTCATATGGCATTTTGGCTACAGACTTACTCAAAACTCTATTTAGAAGGTAATAAGCCGATTCGAGTGCATATCTCCAGAGAAAAATTGGTAGACCAGCAAACCCCATCATGGATCGAACCATATCCAATAAGGTCCGATTCCTCCTTTCAGACACACCATTATGCTGTGGTGTTCCAAGAGGAGTCCACTGAGAGAGAATCCCATTCTCCCCTAGATACGTCAGAAACTCATTGAAAAGGTATTCACCTCCTCGATCAGATCGAAGAATTTTAATACACTTCCCAGTTTATTTTTCTACCTCATTTCGGAATAGTTTGAACATTTCAAATGACTCCGACTTATGCTTCATTAAGTAGACATACCCATACCTCGATAGGTCGTCTATGAAGGTTATGAAGTAGAAATATCCACCTCTTGCACTTGAGCTCATAGGTCCACATACATCAGAATGTACCAGACCAAAGAGTTCACTGGCTCGCTCATCTTTTTCAGTAAAAGGTGACTTGGTCATCTTTTCAAAAAGACAAGACTCACAGGTTGGAAGTGATTCACAATCACCAAGTTCAAGAATTCCTTCTTGAGCCAACCTGTTTATCCTGTTCTTATTGATATGACCTAGCCTACAGTGTCAAAGGTAGACTTCCGACACATTACCTATTCTAGGGCGTTTATTGAAGTTTTGAACCACATTAACAGGCTGTGATAGTAAGTAAATTTTATTATTTAATTATCCAACAAATATTGTAACACCATTCAAAATGATATTACAAATATTTTTTTTTATTAAAAAATCATAACCGTACATGGCCAAAAGGCCTACAGAAATAATATTTAATAAAAAGCTTGGACAATAGTGACATTCACTCAGAATTACATTACGAGAATTGATTACAAGACTCATGATTCCTAAAGTTAGAACTGAAACTTTACTTCCATCTCCAACGTTTAGGAACCTATCGCCTTCATCAAATCTCCTACTGACCTGCAAACCCTGCATCGAATTACAAATATGATTAGGACTTTCGGTATCCAATACCCAAGCAGTAGTATCACAAATAGAAAAGTTGCAAGGAGTTATCATATAATTATCTTGCTTCTTTTTCGGCCTGTTCGGGTCTAGGGAGGCAATGTATTGAGGACAGTTCCTCTTCCAATGCCCCTGCTTCTTGCAAAAGAAGCACTCCGCCTGGCTCTGGTCGGGCTTGCGCTTCTTGGTCTGACCCTGGGCAACCGTCCCAGCATGAGGCTGCACCTTCTTGTTCTTCTTCTTTTTGTTCTTCTTCCCCTTCCCAAAGGGTCGACGACGAGAAGAAGACCCTCCCACTACATTCACTGACTCCTTATGGAGCTGGAGATCCTTCTCAAAGTTCTGCAGCAACCCCAACAACCCGTGGTAGTTTACTGCAGGCTTTGTCATTCAAAAATGAGTAAGGAATGGGAGGAAGGACTTGGGCAAGGAATTAAGGATCGCATCTTTATCGAGCTGCTCGTGCAGAGGAAAACCCAATTTGCTCAGGCGCTCAATCATCTCGATCATGTACAGTACATGATCAGTGACTGAGGCCCCATCCCTCATCCGAGCATTGAAAATGGCACAACTAGTTTTGTACCTTTCAACGTCGTCAGGCGTGCCAAAGAAATCGTTCAACATTTGAAGCATCTCTTGTGGCTGGACATTCTCAAACCTACGGCTGAACTCATCATTCATTGCTGCCAGCATAATACATCGGACGGTAGTGCAGTCATTGAGCCACTTCTGGTAAGTATCTCTGATCGCCTTACTAGCATTCGGAGCTGGCTCCTCAGGTGCTGGATCCGTTACTACATAAAGGATCCGCTCATGCTCAAGGATGATTTTTAATTTTCAATACCAGCTATCGAAATTAGGTCCCATGAGCTTGTCATTATCTAATAATGACCGGAGCGACAGGGTAGTGGCCATAGCTGTATAAAAAAAAATCAGACCTCTATTAGTACATAAATTAATACTAAAGACTTGGACTTTACTCTAAAGTTTTTCTCAATATTTTTACGAACTGGTAGCTTCAACCTCCAATTCGAGGAATTACTTTAATTTCTTAATGGGTACTAGAATCCACACAGACTACACACGAGCCCAACTTTGGTTGGTCAACCCATGTGCATCTATGGGTAGGTTCTTAACCAGTTATTTCTCTAAACAACTTCTAGTAATTGATTTTGCCCCAGAACCTAATCAGTAGGCTTTGGCCTCCACTGAAAAGATCTGGTTAGGTCCAACCATTAACATGACTTAATTTGGTCAATTAGACCAATAAATGATCAGGCTCGACTTTGGCCGGCCAACCTAACCACCATCAGAAAGACTCAACCAAATTATCATATTATGAATGATAATTCCATTAGCCAATGAGCACCAGGCCTTTGGGCCTCCAATGATCATTGAACTAATGGACTCATTATCACTCACTTAATGGGAGGCATTGACTTAGTTATCATTATAACTTAATCATTTTAAGAGACCTAATAATTTTTGAGAATTTTATTAAAGGATAGTAGAGAAGAAATCATCCAGCCAATTTCAATCCTTCCACTGACTTCACCAAGTCAGATTAAAAAAGATTTAATTAAAGCTGGCATTAGGAGCACCTAAATCAGTCACACTGATTTACCTAATGACATGGGTGAGCTCTAATCATCAAGTGATCTAATCAAAATCTAACTTACCAGATTGGCCAGGTAAGTGAGATCAGTGGTGGAGATTTGTCATTAACTCGTCAATGATCGAATCAATGTGAGTAGCTCCTGCTTAAGAACCACTGGTCAAAACTGCCGAACTTACCTTAGACACCAACCGGTTCATTAGTTTTAATTTTGATTAACTTAGTAAATAGGGCTCCACCGCATAACCATGAATTAAGTCCATCTTGGTCTAGTTAAAGACATGGACCCATTCAACTACAACTATTGAAGTTGAGTCTAGAGTATCCTTGACCTAATCTAATTCAACTTTTGATTAGATTTGACCAATTACTCCATTTAGTCTATTTTTTAAGCTAACCTTAGGTCTAACCCAATTATGGACCTAATTCATCTAACCCATTGACCCACAAGTTTATGTAATTATCTTAGATCTTAATTCATAATTCTAGATCTACTAGACAACACTTAATTCTTTTAATTAAGTACTTGGGCTGATGGGTCAGGGTTTGGCATTTCGAAAATAATTTTTAAATTTTGAAAGATTTTATTTTCTGTTCATCAAATGTGTTGACTCATTTCACAAACGGGTCAGCACAATTCATAAACAGCAATCCTATTGCTCATTTCATAACAGAAAATAACTCAAAATAAATCATGAATTTTTTTTTAGATCTAATCTAACACATTCATGATAAATTTTATAATTAAATCCTTTTGCTGCTTCATCGACATGGGATATAATTGCATCGGCACCTCTACCACCATAGGAGACCCCATCGAATGGAAAGAGAAGGCCTTTAAACCCTACTTTTCTCCTATGACCGGACGGCCATGGTAACCAACCCAATTAGATTACTTGCTACTTGGATTAAGTATATCTAAATATACCAATTTTAAAATTTAAATTTTGAATTTCAAATTTTAAATTTGAGATTTCAACCAAATTTGAAATTTCGAATTTTCAATCTTTGAATTTTAAATTTTGAATTTTGAATTTCAAATTTTAAATTTTGAATTTTAAATTTCAAATTTAAGATTTCAACCAAATTTCAAATTTTGAATTTCTAATCTTTGAATTTTAAATTTTGAATTTTGAATTTTAAATTTTAAATTTTGAATTTCAAATTTCAAATTTGAAATTTCAAATAAATTTCAAATTTCAAATTTGAAATTTCAAATAAATTTCAAATTTCAAATTTAAAACTTCTAACAAATTTTAAATTTCAAATTTTAAATTTTGAATATTAAATTTAAACTTATAGATTACACCTTAATCTATGCATGCATATGTATATCATATTCTAGAACCATGCTCTGATACCATTTAGAGTAAAAATTCAGTGCAGGGGCAAAATGGTAATTTAAAACATTTTTCAAAATTACTACTTTATAGCGAAATTATTAATTAATCTCATTAATTAATGTTAATTAACCCTATACTAGGATCTAAATATGATACAACAGCATGCATTTAAATTTGAAATTCAAATTTGAAACAGTAAACTTTTTACTGTATTGTGTTCAGAACACATCATCTTTTGCGGGTAGTCGATCACCGCAATCTGATCGCCATCGGGGGGCTCTAATCATCACGTCATAGCCACACTAATATTTGGCCTCTGCGGATCATCCACACAAAGCTTCCGTCTGATCGGCTCCTCACGAATGCTAGTTTGTGATTTTACCCTTTTGATGGCTGATGTTGATCAAACTCCTTCGATCGATGTGCGCCGACTCCTCGGATGCTCTGGATCATCTGCATGATTGGTTGAGAGACTGATAGATCTCTCCCTAAAATTTGGTAGACTCACGACACTCGTGGCACACCAATTTCACTTCCCGAACCCTAGGTAGAAACCCTAGGGTACACACCAAAAACCCTGCACCCAATTTTCTTTCTTTTCTTTCTTTTTCTCTCGAAAGGTTTTGAACCTTCACCTCAAGCACAAGGCTTCCTCACGCCCCACTTTCTTTCTCAGAATTTTTCTACGCACGCCCCAGCTCCCTATCTCTTTTAAAACAGTTCAAAACATATCTTATCCGCATGAGAGGATAAAGACAAGTGGTTACACATTTGAATTCAAATCAAATTTGAATTCAAACTAAAACCAACTCATCCCTATCCACTTGGGTGTGAGAAGAGAAGGTGCGAGTCTACTTTGTGCATGGAAAGGTTTTACGAGAAACTCTTTCTCGTGTGAGATGTGGGGCGCTAAAGTGGATAATGTCATGTATGCGCAAGAGATAAGTTATCCATCCAAATTCAAACACGCTTTGAATTTGAATGGCTAACTAATCATCTTTATCCAAATATTGGTGCACAAGAGTGGGCATGAGAAGAACTTTGCGTGAGAAAAAATTCACGAGAAGTTTCTTCTCGTGAATTCAAATGGGCGCAGAGATTTAAGGTGGTGCAGGGATTCAAATTCAAATGGTGGTTTGATCTTAATTAAACCAACCTAATCAAAATAGGTTAAGCACAATTAGACTAAATTAAATTCAACTTAATTAGGCTTAATTAGGCTCAATAAAATTTTAATCAAATCAAAAATTGACTAAGCCCAACTCCTGATCAAATCAGGGACCAAACCATCTCGACGATTAGGTCAACTCTTAACCTAATCGGGTCAAACCCAACTGAATCCAATTCAATTAGACTTGATCCAAAAATAATTACTCAATCAAATTGAGTTAATTAGTGATCAAATCACTAATAAAACCTCTCATAATTATTGAGTCCAAATCTGATGGGCAATCGGGTATCAAAGTCCATCAATATGAAACCTTGATCGAAGAGTTCAAATTTCAAATTCAAAATTTGAAATTCAAAATTTTGACCCCGGTATCCAAAATATGTGGAACTCATGATCAGAGAATCCTAATTCTCAATCATAGAGTCCCAAACACATAAGACTCATAATCAGCCATCAGATCAGAAAGGAACCTCTAATGTGTGTGACCCCGCAGGTTCGAACCTAAGCCGGTAGCACAGGAACCAATTCCTGTGCTAATCGAAGTGACCATCTAGCAATAGTACCTGACGTCCAGATAAGTCGAATAGTTACAATCGCAACACTCAGAACCTACGTGAATATGGTTACTGTATAATTCATCCCTTTTGACCCCTGTGTTTAGGACGACTCAGGGTTAAACTGTCAACTTGATGAGATCATCCGAATCATGCTCAACTCAATTAGTCCTGTGACTCCTCACTAGGACTACCCTGGCCAAGGTTTTACTAAATTAAAATACGACTATACACAGCTCCTAAACTGGAGTGGTCAATCCCATCTTGACACACGCACCGACAAGTCAAGTACTTGACTACACCCAGCAGCCTTCCGTCACTGAATTAGAAATTCAGGTAGTCCAGTGCCTAAGTGCAGTGAGTTGCTTGCAAGTCACCGTGGCGGTCTCAGGTCGGAGAGATATTTACCCATATCCCATTGGAGCAAATCTTGACAGCAGAAATAGCTTCGGAGTCAGTCACGTTCAGTGCAGATGTATCATTACATCTCACCTGTATGCCATACCAGTGTCTCCACACTCCTTGGTTATGAGGACAACCAACCCATATGGCACACAATGACCTATGCTCGATAAACATTGTCGTCTTTGGTAACAACGTATCATTTGGTCGCGAACAGGTTTAAGGACTTAGCGACAAATCCTCCTTTGTCGAGTCTAAATAGTCCTAAGGACTTCACCACAACACAAGAGTTCATTAGAAGATGAAACATTTGTGATGAAAAAGTACCAAAATAACTTTTATTTATTTATAATTTATGTACTAATACAAAAGGAGCACAACCGTCAACAGGCTGACGATTGGCTTTGGGACACTATTCCCAACACTAAGTACCTCCGACGGGCATCCCTCGCAATGGCATTCCGCTCTCTCACCCATCTCTTAATTAATTCTTAAGGTGGTAGATTCAAAGGTGATGACATGGCAGCAGATGGACAAGAGGACTTCTTGCCATAGAAGGAGTTGAGATCTTTTTGCTCTCTGGCACCCTATTTATAAGTGAGCAGCTAGACCAATCACCAATCGATGCTTCTCAGAAGTTAATGCCCCAGTGGTTAATGATGCGCCTTCTCTAAAAAAGGAGTAAATTTTTATGATGCTTCGCAAAACAAAACATGCCCACGTGGCACATCTTCATAGACTTTGTGTCGCCTCCCAGGCATGGCCTTATCGGGTGAGTCATCGATCACTATTCTCCATAATCTCTCACATTTAAGGTAGCAGATTAAGGTTATCATCCACTTAAATTATCTTAGATTGGCAAGAGTAAAACAGAAGTATGACAAAAGACTACTCATTTTATTTCTTTCGAGATTCTCTTAAAATGACTCTAAAACATGAAAAAAGAGAATTACAGAAATTACAGTGCAGCACCTAGAGCTAAGGTAACGTCACTGAGACATCCGCCATAGTAGGATCTCAGATTTTGTTTAAAAAATTTAAATTTAAATTCAGATATTTGGCAGCAACTCGAGCTTGGATAGATTGCCTTCTGGCATCATAAACGTCGGTGGAGTACTCAGCTCTTTCTTCTTCATATTCTTCTGAGGCTTAAAAGTGCTCCACAGCCTTAGAAACTGCTTCGACTGTCCGCTTGTCCTCCACCCAATTAGACCTTTAGCTCTTTTATTTCTTTTTGCAGGCGAGAGTTCTCCCCGCAAGCGGCTGTGTTCCTCTTCACCTGAACTTCAAGCTTCGCTACCTTGTCCAGTAGCCGAGAATTCTCCTCAATAGCTTTCCCAACACCGCCTCAGCATCTTGGCTCTTCTCTCGGCGGCGTCAGCTTTCATGGAGGCTTCTCCGACTTTCCTTGCGGCCCTCTCTTTCGCTCTTCTGAGCATCTCAGCTTCGAGTCTAGATTTTTTTACCTCTTTGGCCAATTCATGGGAGCTCTCAATATACCCATTCAAGTAATGGGTAAACTGGCAAGTGAAGAAAAACACATAAGTAATAAATGAATATGCAACAAGTGCTAAATGAGAAAGCCCCAACATATTCGGATGAGGCAATCCACTGCTCCTCTCCTCATCTCCCTTCAAGAAATGCTCAGCAGCTTATTCGCATCGACGGGGAGGAGCAGTCCGGAGAGTAACTCGCTCGCCAATATGGGATCCCTCAGCAGCGAGGCCTCCAGATTTAGCCCAGCTAGCATAGTTTCAGACACGTCGGTAACCTCAGTGGGTGCCTCTTTCGAGGAGGATCCGATAGTATGTGGAGCAGGTCAGATCGGAGAGCTGGGAAGAGCAGGTAGGCTCAAAATCACCTCCTCCAAATCTTGGTCTGCGCGGCTCACCCAATCACCTGTAGTAGCTGAGGTGATGGGCGAGCCGCTTCTCACCCATGTAATCTCATGATTTTTTGGATAGAAAGACTCAGATTCTCTGACCTTCAAAGTTGGTTGTATGGAATCTCAGACTCTAGCCTGGAAGCTCTGTTCAGTGACAGGCTTGGCATTTCTCTTCCACAGAGTTTTTCTCTTTTTCTTTGGCAGGCTTGAGCCCTTCCCAACATCCAGCTCTACAATCATGGCGATCAAATTGTAAGACGAACAAAACCAAAAGATTTAAGGCCAAAATAGCTGACTTGCATATCTTGAGGAGCGATTTAGCTGATACTAATGTTGAACAGTGTCTGAGCCGATAGTAGCTCTTTCAACTTTAAAATCTTGAGGCTCCACAGAGCTGCCATCTCCTGCTCCAGGCACTCATTCATCGAAGGTTCCTTCAATGTAGCCTCTCGAGATTCACCTTAGGAAGAAAAACAATAGTCTTCGCCTGATGTCTATGAGATGAAGAGAAATCTCAGCTTCCAACCATACATGATGGAGGGCATGAAGCAAAAATTCAGTGCAGGGGCAAAATGGTAATTTTAAAACTTTTTTTTAAATTACTATTTTACAGTAAAATTATTAATTAATCTCATTAATTAATACTAATTAACCCTACACTAGGATCTAAATATAATACAACAGCATGCATTTAAATTTGAAATTCAAATTTGAAACAGTAAACTTTTTACTGTACTGTGTTCAGAACACATCACCTTTTGCGGGTAGTCGATCACCGTAATCTGATCACCGTCAGGAGGCTCTGATCGTCACGTTGCAGCCACACTAGTATCTGGCCTCTATGGATCATCCACACGAAGCTCCCGTCTGATCGGCTCCTCACGAATGCTAGTTCGTGATTTCACCCTTTTGATGGCTGATGTTGATCGAACTCCTTCGATCGATGTGTGCTGACTCCTCGGATGCTCCAGATCGTCTACACAGTTGGTTGAGAGGCTGATGGATCTCTCCCTGAAGTTTGGTAGACTCACAACACTCGTGGCACAGCAATCTCACTTCTCGAACCCTAGGTAGAAACCCTAGGGTACACACCAAAAACCCTATATCCGATTTTCTTTTTTTTTTCTTTTTCTCTCGGAAGGTTTTGGACCTTCACCTCACACCCCACTTTCTTTCTCAGAATTTTTCTTTTCTTTCTTTTTCTCTCGGAAGGTTTTGGACCTTCACCTCATGCACAAGGCTTCCTCACGCCCCACTTTCTTTCTCAAAATTTTTCTACGGGCACGCCCCAGCTCCCTATCTCTTTTAAAATAGTTCAAAACAAGTCTTATCCACGAGAGAGGATAAAGACAAGTGGTTACACATTTGAATTCAAATCAAATTTGAATTCAAATGAAAACCAACTCATCCCTATCCACTTGTGGCGTGAGAAGAGAAGGGCGTGGACTCTTTGTGCGTGGAAAGTTTTCACGAAAAACTCTTTCTTGTGTGAATTATGTGGCGCACAAGATGGATAAGCTTGAAGGCAAAAAAGATAAGTTATCCATTCAAATTCAAACATGCTTTGAATTTGAATGGTTAACTAATCAGCTTTATCCATCCATATGGTGCATAATAGTGGGCGTGAGAGAGCTTAGCGTGGGAGAAAATTCACGAGAAGTTTCTTCTCGTGAATTCAAATGGGCGCAGAGATTTAAGGTGGTGCAGGGATTCATATTCAAATGGTGGTTTGATCTTAATTGAACCAACCTAATCAAAATAGGTTAAGCACAATTAGACTAAATTAAACCCAACTTAATTAGGCTTAATTAGGCTCAATAAAATCCTAATCAAATCAAAAATTGACTAAGCCCAACCCCTGATCAAATCAGGGATCAAACCATCTCGACGATTAGGTCAACTCTTAACCTAATCGGGTCAAACCCAACTGAATCCAATTCAATTGGACTTGATCCAAAAATAATTACTCAATCAAATCGAGTTAATTAGCGATCAAATCACTAATAAAACCTCTCATAATTATTGAGTCCAAATTCGATGGGCAATCGGGTATCAAAGTCCATCAATATAAAACCTTGATCGAAGAGTTCAAATTTCAAATTCAAAATTTGAAATTCAAAATTTTGACCCCGGTACCCAAAATGTGTGGAACTCATGATCAGAGAATCCTAATTCTCAATCATAGAGTCTCAGACACATAAGACTCATAATCAGCCATCAAATCAGAAAGGAACCTCTAATGTGTGTGACCCAGCAGGTTCGAACCTAAGCTGGTAGCACAGGAACCAATTCCTGTACTAATCGAATGACCATCTAGCAATGGTACCCGACGACTGAATAGGTCGAATAGTCGCAATCGCAATATTCAGAACCTACGTGAATATGGTTACCGTATAATTCATCCCTTTTGACCCCTGTATTTAGGACGACTCAAAGTTAAACTGTCAACCCTGATGAGATCATCCGAATCGTGCTCAACTCAATTAGTCCTGTGACTCCTCACTAGGACTACCCTGGCCAAGATTTTGCTAAATTGAAATACGACTGTACACAGCTCCTAAACTGAAGTGGTCAATCCCATCTTGACACATGCACCAACAAGTCAAGTACTTGACTACACCCAGCAGCCTTCCGTCACTGAATTAGAAATTCAGGTAGTCCAGTGCCTAAGTGCAGTGAGTTGCATGCAAGTCACCGTGACGGTCTCAGGTCGGAGGGATATTTATACCCATATCCCATCGGAGCAAATCTTGACAGCAGAAATAGCTCCGGAGTCGATCACATTCAGTGCAGATGTACCATTACATCTCACCTGTATGCCATACCAGTGTCTCCACACTCCTTGGTTATGAGGACAACCAACCCATATGGTACACAATGACCCATGCTCGATAAACATTGTCGTCCTTGGTAACAACGTATTATTTGATTGCGAACAGGTTTAAGGACTAAGCGACAAATCCTCCTTTGTCAAGTCTAAATAGACCTAAGGACTTCACCACAACACAGGAGTTCATTAGAAGATGAAACATTTGTGATGAAAAAATATCAAAATAACTTTTATTTATTTATAATTCATGTACTAATACAAAAGGAGCACAACCGTCAACAGACTGACGATTGGCTTTGGGACACTATTCTCAACAATCTCTCACTTGGCCTAAAGCCAATCGGTGCAGTATCTAATACCCATCTTCGACTTGTAGTCGTTGAACTCCTTCACCGCAATGGCTTTAGTGAATGGGTCGGTCAGGTTCTCCTTTCCATCGATCTTCTGAAGGTCGACGTCACCTCGATCCACGATCTCCCGGATGAGATGATAGCGGTGCAGAATATTCTTCATCCGCTGGTGTGCCTTCGGTTCCTTCGCCTGAGCAATGGCTCCAGAGCTGTCACAGTAGAGCAAAACTGGACCAACAAGGGAGGGTGCTACTCCGAGCTCGGTGATGAATTTTCTCAGCCACACCGCTTCTTTGGCAGCATCTGATGCAGCAATATACTCTGCCTCGCATACTGAATCAGCCACAGTGTGCTGCTTGGAACTCTTCCAGCAGACAGCCCCACCATTAAGGGTAAAAATAAATCCTGACACACTCTTGCTGTCATCGCGATCAGACTGGAAACTAGAGTCTGTAAACCCTATAAGTCTCAAGTCCGATTCACCATATACAAGCCACTGGTCCTTAGTATTTCTTAAATACTTCAGGATGGTTTTAACAATCTTCAAGTGATTCTTCTCTGGATCAGATTGGTATCTACTCACTACTCCTAGTGAGTATGCCATATCTGGTCATGTACATGTCATGACGTACATGATAGATCCCACTGTCGAAGCATATGGAATCCTACCCATACGCTCTCTCTCTTGAGGTGTTGTCGGACAATCCCTTTTTGAGAGAGAAATTCCATGGCCTATCGGTAGATAGCCTTTCTTGAAATTCTCCATGCTAAACCTTTTCAGCATAGTATCAATGTACGTGGACTGGGATAAGCCAAGCAACCTTTTGGATCTATCCCTATAGATCCTCATCCCTAAGATGTAGGATGCTTCTCCTTGATCCTTCATGGAGAACTGTGACGACAGCCAAATCTTTATTTCCTATAATGCAGGGACATCATTCTCGATTAAGAGAATGTCATCCACATACAATACAAGAAATACTACTACTGGACCATTAGCCCACTTATAAATGCAGGGCTCTTCTCTATTCTTAACGAAGCCATACGTTTTGATCGTCCTATCAAAACGTATGTTCCAACTCCGAGATGCCTGCTTAAGTCCATAAATGGACCTTTGTAGCTTGCATACCTTAGACTCATATGTGGATGCGAACCCTTCAGGTTGTATCATATACACCTCTTCGTCCAGCTCTCCATTTAGGAAAGCTGTCTTCACATCCATCTGCCAGATTTTATAGTCTAGATGGGCAGCTATCGCAAGCATAATCCGAATGGATTTGAGCATTGCCATAGGAGAAAATATCTCGTCATAGTCTATACCATAACGTTAATGATATCCCTTGGCAACCAGATGGGCTTTATAGGTCTCCACCTTTCCGTCTGCGCCCCTCTTCCTCTTGAAGACCCACTTACACCCTATGGGTTTCACTCCTTCGGGTGAGTCAACCAATATCCACACATCGTTGACCTTCATGGACTCCATTTCGGATTTCATGGCCTCTAGCCATTTCTCAGAGTCAGGTCTCTGCATTGCATCCATGTAGGTGATCGGATCCTCATCATTTTCATCAAGTTCGACAGGATCGTCATCTCGGACCATGAAACCATAGTATCTGTCCGGTTGATGTGGTACTCTACCAGACCGCCTTAAGGGTGCATAATCAATGGGCTCCGGATCTGATCTAATCAAATCCAGTTCAGGTTCAGTAACATGTGTCAGTTTTTCCACCTGTCGAACTTTATCAAGTTCGACCTTAGAGGCAACAGTTCCTTCACTAAGGAACTCCTTTTCTAAAAAGATTGCCTTAAGGCTGACAAACACCTTTTGCTCATCAGCAAGGTAGAAATAATACCCTTTGATCTCTTTTGGGTACCCTATAAAATTACACTTATCAGACCTAGGTCCAAGCTTGTCTGTAATTAAATGTTTAACATAAGTCGGACACCCCCAAACCCTAAGGTGCGAGAGTACTGGCTTACGTCCTATCCATATCTCATATGGCGTTTTGGCTACAGACTTACTCGGAACTCTATTTAGAAGGTAACAAGCTGATTCGAACGCATATCCCCAGAGGGAGATCGACAGACCAGCAAACCCCATCATGGATCGAACCATATCCAATAAGGTCCGATTCCTCCTTTCAGACACACCATTATGCTGTGGTGTTCCAAGAGGAGTCCACTGAGAGAGAATCTCATTCTTCCCTAGATACGTCAGAAACTCATTGGAAAGGTATTCATCTCCTCGATCAGATCGAAAAATTTTAATACACTTTTCAGTTTATTTTTCTTCCTCATTTCGGAATAGTTTGAACATTTCAAACGACTCCGACTTATGCTTCATTAAGTAGACATACCCATACCTCGATAGGTCATTTGTAAAGGTTATGAAGTAGAAATATCCACCTCTTGCACTTGAGCTCATAGGTCCACATACATCAAAATGTATCAGACCCAAGAGTTCACTGGCTCGCTCACCTTTTTCAGTAAAAGGTGACTTGGTCATCTTTCCAAGAAGACAAGACTCACATGTTGGAAGTGATTCACAATCATCAAGTTCAAGAATTCCTTCTTGAGCCAACCTGTTTATCCTGTTCTTATTGATATGACCTAGCCTACAGTGCCAAAGGTAGACTTCTGACACATTATCTATTCTATGGCATTTATCGAAGTTTTGAACCACATTAACAGGTTGTGATAGTAAGTAAATTCTATTATTTAATTGTCCAACAAACATTGTAACACCATTCAAAATGATATTGCAAATTTTTTTTTATTAAAAAATCATAACCGTACATGGCCAAAAGGCCTACAGAAATAATATTTAATAAAAAGCTTAGACAATAGTGACATTCACTTAGAATTACATTACGAGAATTGATTACAAGACTCATAATTCCTAAAGCTAGAACTGGAACTTTGCTTCCATCTCCAACGTTCAGGAACCTCTCGCCTTCATCAAATCTCCTACTGACCTGCAGACCCTGCATCGAATTACCAATATGATATGGGCTTCCAGTATCCAATACCCAGGCAGTAGTATCACAAATGAAAAAGTTGCAAGGAGTTATCATATAATTACCTTGCTTCTTCTTCGACCTGTTCGGGTCCAGGGAGGCAATGTATTGAGGACAGTTCCTCTTCCAATGCTCCTGCTTCTTGCAAAAGAAGCACTCCGCCTGGCTCTGGTCGAGCTTGCGCTTCTTGGTCTGACCCTGTGCAACCATCCCAGCATGAGGCTGCACCTTCTTATTCTTCTTCTTCTTGTTCTTCTTCCCCTTTCCAAAGGGTCAACGACGAGAAGAAGACCCTCCCACTATATTCACCGACTCCTTATGGAGCTGATGATCCTTCTCAAAGTTCTGCAGCAACCCCAACAACCCGTGGTAGTTTACTGCAGGCTTTGTCATTCGAAAATGAGTAAAGAATGAGAGGAAGGACTTGGGCAAGGAATTAAGGATCGCATCCTTACCGAGCTGCTCGTGCAGAGGAAAACCTAATTTGCTTAGGCGCTCAATCATCTCGATCATGTACAGTACATGATCAGTGACTGAGGCCCCATCCCTCATCCGAGCATTAAAAATGGCACAACTAATTTTGTGCCTTTCAACGTCGTCAGGCGTGCCAAAAGAGTCGTTCAACATTTGAAGCATCTCCTGTGGCTGAGCGTTCTCAAACATGCGGCTGAACTCGTCATTCATTGCTGCCAGCATGATACATCGGACGGTAGTGCGGTCATTGAGCCACTTCTGGTAAGTGTCTCGGATCGCCTTACTAGCGTTCGGAGCTGGCTTCTCAGGTGCTGGATCCGTTACTACATAAAGGATCCGCTCATGCTCAAGGACGATTTTCAATTTTCGATACCAGCTATCGAAATTATATCCCATGAGCTTGTCATTATCTAATAATGATCGGAGCGACATGGTAGTGGCCATAGCTGTATAAAGAAAAACCAGACCTCTATTAGTACATAAATTAATACTAAAGACTTGAACTTTAGTCTAAATTTTTTTTCAATATTTTTACGAACTGGTAGCCTCAACCTTCAATTCGAGAAATTACTTTAATTCCTTAATGGGTACTAGAATCCACACAGACTACACACGAGCCCAACTTTGGTTGGTCAACCCATGTGCATCTATGGGTAGGTTCTTAACTAGTTATTTCTCTAAACAACTTCTAGTAATTGATTTTGCCCCAGAATCTAATCAGTAGGCTTTGGCCTCCACTGAAAAGATCTGGTTAGGTCCAACCATTAACATGACTTAATTTGGTGAATCAGACCAATAAATGATCAGGCCCGACTTTGGCCAGCCAACCTAACCACCATCAGAAAGACTCAACCAAATTATCATATTATGAATGATAATTCCATTAGCCAATGAGCACCAGGCCTTTGGGCCTCCAATGATCATTGAACTAATGGACTCATTATCACTCACTTAATGGGAGGCATTGACTTAGTTATCATTATAACTTAATCATTTTAGGGACCTAATAATTTTTAAGGATTTTATTAAAGGATAGTAGAGAAGAAATCATCCAGCCAATTTCAATCCTCCCACTGACTTCACCAAGTCAGATTAAAAAAAGATTTAATTAAAGCTGGCATTAGGAGCACCTAAATCAGTCACACTGATTTACCTAATGACATGGGTGAGCTCTAATCACCAAGTGATCTAATCAAAATCTAACTTACCAGATTGGCCAGATAAGTGAGATCAGTGGTGGGGATTTGTCATTAACTCGTCAATGATCGAATCAATGCGAGTAGCTCCCGCTTAAGAACCACTGGTCAAAATTGGGCTCCACCGGTTCATTAGTTTTAATTTTGATCAACTTAGTAAATAGGGGTTCACCGCGTAGCCATGAATTAAGTCCATCTTGGTCTAGTTAAAGACATAGATCCATTCAACTACAACTATTGAAGTTGAGTCTAGAGTATCCTTGACCTAATCTAATTCAACTTTTGATTAGATTTGACCAATTACTCTATTTAGTCCATTTTTTAAGCTAACCTTAGGTCTAACCCAATTATGGACCTAATTCATCTAACCCATTGACCCACAGGTTTATGCAATTGTCTTAGGTCTTAATTCACAATTCTAGACCTACTAGACAACACTTAATTCTTTTGATTAAGTACTTAGGCTGATGGGTCAGGGTTTGGTATTTTGAAAATAATTTTCAAATTTTGAAAGATTTTATTTTTTGTTCACCAAATGTGTTGACTCATTTCACAAACGGGTCAGCACAATTCATAAACAACAATCCTATTGCTCATTTCATAACAGAAAATAACTCAAAATAAATTATAAATTTTTTTTTAGATCTAATCTAATATATTCATGATAAATTTTATAATTAAGTCCTTTTGTTGCTTCATCGGCATGGGATATAATTACATCGACACCCCTACCGCCATAGGAGATCCCATCGAATAGGAAGAGAGGACCTTTAAATCCTACTTTTCTCTTATGACCGGATGGCTATGGCAACCAACCCAATTAGATTACTAGCTACTTGGATCAAGTATATCTAAATATATCAATTTCAAAATTTAAATTTTGAATTTCAAATTTTAAATTTCAAATTTGAGATTTCAACCAAATTTTAAATTTCGAATTTTCAATCTTTGAATTTTAAATTTTGAATTTTAAATTTCAAATTTTAAATTTTAAATTTCAAATTTAAAATTTAAAATTTCAAACAAATTTCAAATTTCAAATTTCAAATTTTAAATTTTAAATTTTAAATTTTAAATTTCAAATTTGAAATTTCTAACAAATTTTAAATTTTAAATTTTAAATTTTAAATTTAAACTTATAGATTACACCTTAATCTATGCATGCATATGTATATCATATTCTAGAACCATGCTCTGATACCATTTGAAGCGAAAATTTAGTGCAGGGGCAAAATAGTAATTTTAAAATTTTTTTTTTAAATTACTATTTTACAGCAGAATTATTAATTAATCTCATTAATTAATACTAATTAATCCTACACTAGGATCTAAATATGATACAACAGCATGCATTTAAATTTGAAATTCAAATTTGAAACAGTAAACTTTTTACTGTACTGTGTTCAGAATACATCACCTTTTGTGGCTAGTCGATCACCGTAATCTGATCACCGTCAGGGAGCTCTGATCATCACATCGCAGCCACACTAGTGTCTGACCTCTACGGGTCGTCCACATGAAGCTTCCGTCTGATCGGCTCCTCACGAATGTTAGTTCATGATTTCACCCTTTTGATGGCTGATGTTGATCGAACTCCTTCGATCGATGTGTGTCGACTCCTCGGATGCTCTGGATCATCTGCACGATTGGTTGAGAGGCTGATGGATCTCTCCCTGAAGTTTGGTGGACTCACGACACTCGTGGCACACCAATCTCACTTCCCGAACCCTAGGTAGAATCCCTAGGGTACACACCAAAAATCCTGTGCCCAATTTTCTTTCTTTTCTTTCTTTTTCTCTCGAAAGGTTTTGGACCTTCACCTCACGCACAAGGCTTCCTCACACCCCACTTTCTTTCTCAGAATTTTTTTTTCTTTCTTTTTCTCTCGGAAGGTTTTAGACCTTCACCTCATGCACAAGGCTTCCTCACGCCCCACTTTTTTTCTCAGAATTTTTCTACGCATGCCCCAGCTTCCTATCTCTTTTAAAATAGTTCAAAACGTATCTTATCCGCATGAGAGGATAAAGATAAGTGGTTACACATTTGAATTCAAATCAAATTTGAATTCAAATGAAAACCAACTCATCCCTATCCACTTGTAGCGTGAGAAGAGAAGGGCGTGGACTCTTTGTGCGTGGAAAGTTTTCACGAGAAACTCTTTCTCGTGTGAATTATGTGGCGCATAAAATGGATAAGCTTGAAGGCAAAAAACATAAGTTATCCATTCAAATTCAAACATGCTTTGAATTTGAATGGTTAACTAATCAGCTTTATCCATCCATATGGTGCACGAAAGTGGGCGTGAGAGAGCTTTACGTGGGAGAAAATTCATGAGAAGTTTCTTCTCATGAATTCAAATGGGCGCAGAGATTTAAGGTGGTGCAGGGATTCAAATTCAAATGGTGATTTGATCTTAATTGAACCAACCTAATCAAAATAGGTTAAGCATAATTAGACTAAATTAAATCCAACTTAATTAGGCTTAATTAGGCTCAATAAAATTTTAATCAAATCAGAAATTGACTAAGTCCAACCCCTGATCAAATCAGGGACCAAACCATCTTGACGATTAGGTCAACTCTTAACCTAATTGGGTCAAACCCAACTGAATCCAATTCAATTGGACTTGATTCAAAAATAATTACTCAATCAAATTGAGTTAATTAGTGATCAAATCACTAATAAAATCTCTCATAATTATTGAGTCCAAATCCGATAGGCAATCGGGTATCAAAGTCCATCAATATGAAACCTTGATCGAAGAGTTCAAATTTCAAATTCAAAATTTGAAATTCAAAATTTTAACCCCGGTACCCAAAATATGTGGAACTCATGATCAGAGAATCCTAATTCTCAATCATAGAGTCCCAGACACATAAGACTCATAATCAGCCATCAGATTAGAAAGAAACCTCTAATGTGTGTGACCCCGCAGGTTCGAACCTAAGCCGGTAGCACAGGAACCAATTCCTGTACTAATCGAAGTGACCATCTAGCAATGATATCCGATGACTGGATAGGTCGAATAGTCACAATCGTAACATTCAGAACCTACGTGAATATGGTTACCATATAATTCATCCATTTTGACCCCTGTGTTTAGGATAACTCAGGGTTAAACTGTCAACCCTGATGAGATCATCCGAATCATGCTCAACTCAATTAGTCCTGTGACTCCTCACTAGGACTACCCTGGCCAAGATTTTGCTAAATTGAAACACGACTGTACACAGCTCCTAAACTGGAGTGGTCAATCCCATCTTGACACACGCACCGACAAGTCAAGTACTTGACTACACCCAGCAGCCTTCCGTCACTGAATTAAAAATTCAGGTAGTCCAGTATCTAAGTGTAGTGAGTTGCTTGCAAGTCACCGTGGCGGTCTCAGGTTGGAGGGACATTTATATCCATATCCCATCGGAGTAAATCTTGACAGCAGAAATAGCTCCGGAGTCGGTCACGTTCAGTGCAGATGTACCATTATATCTCACATATATGCCATACCAGTATCTCCACACTCCTTGGTTATGAGGACAACCAACCCATATGGCACACAATGACCTATGCTCGATAAACATTGTCGTCCTTGGTAACAACGTATCATTTGGTCGCGAACAGGTTTAAGGACTAAGCGATAAATCCTCCTTTGTCGAGTCTAAATAGTCCTAAGGACTTCACCACAACACAGGAGTTCATTAGAAGATGAAACATTTGTGATGAAAAAATATCAAAATAACTTTTATTTATTTATAATTCATGTACTAATACAAAAGGAGCACAACCGTCAACAGACTGACGATTGGCTTTGGGACACTATTCCCAACAGGACATCCCCAAAAATATCAGATAGAAGCCATCCTTTTTCTTCTACGGAGTCACGTACCACCACCCGCATGAGTCTGGGTGCCACTTGAGACTGAAGAGAAAATAAAAGAATGTAATATTTGACACAATTCCAGCCAACACGCATAATACGGTGAAGCCGCAGATATGCCGTCATGCATTTCGTACCATCATACACAGTGATATCTTAAAATAATGGAAGAGCGCCACAAAAAAGGGATGGAGAGGAAGTCCCAGTCTAGCTCAAAAACACTCCTCATAGAACCCCATGCATTCTGAAGGCAGACAAGAGACTCGATCATTCGGTCTCGAAACTTCAAGTTGGAACGCGGGAGGTATTTGATATTGCTCGTGCAATACGATTATGTCTCACTCCATCAACTCTGATCTGAAACCCATTGGCGCAAAGTCAGGCTCCATGGTGGCCATATCTCTCTCTCATACAGGAAAGCCATAAAAAGATGAACAAGAGAGGAACCCGTAATGAAAGGAGAAAACTAGAACTTAGCGAGGTCTACGTTTAGTTTTGTCTGGAGATTTTAAATAATCTCAAACCTTAATGGGACATCCAAAAGCCACCTTCCATCAATGCATTAATTACAGAAGACGTGCATCGACAGAAGACTAGCGTATGCGTGATATATAAAGACTGCGAAGGGACATGATTGCTGCCGTCGATATAATAGTTAATATCAATGGCAAGCAAATCACACTTTGCACCACTTTCGGAGGAATAGGTGTAGACATACTCCAATTTCTCCCATGCGGATGCAATTCGAATCCTGATCTTTTTGAAATCTATACGACAATAGGAGCCATCCCGAATTTTTACCCTAACTTCAGCATGGCTCATGTCCTATTTGAAGCATAGCACAGACTAAGTATCCACCCGAGCTATTTACCCTAATCAAGTTTCATAGATACAGTCAAGGGCTGAGCATACATTAAAGACTAAAAAGCATAATTTTTATTCATCAAAAGAAGAGGAATACATCAGTTCCTGTGGAGACTCTAGTACAAGATCAGGAGCCTCAGATCACAAAATATAAAAAAAGAAAAAGACATGAATCACTCCTCAGGGAGATCATCGGGCAGTCGTCTGCAAGATGGTACTCCTTGGTGCAGACAATGCCTTTGGTCTAGATAGATGCATCAATCTTGTCCACCTTGTCAGAAAAATAGGACGTCATTATAAACCGCGACCAGCTATCCGACGACACTGCCTGTAAATTTTTGTCTAGACAATCAATTTAAAGATGCTTGACGAAGTCAGGAGAAAGATGTATTTGGACAATGGACTTGCACTTCTTAAAGTCTACAAAGAACGCCGCTTTGCAAGCTTGGGCTATGATCTTAGCCCCTTATTTCTCTAGCCACTTTTTCCTGCTTTCAGGATATTTGAGTAAAATCCCCTAATCTATAAATTTTTCCCAGAGAAGCTTATGATTTATCTCTCTCTTTCCATCTCTTCTTCAGGTGCTCCACCTCTGATCCAATCTCCTGGACTCCCGAGAACAGCTCCGAAGAAATCTGAACTCCCCTGAAAGTGGAACGCCCATCCCCTCGAAGAAGTCTCTCTTCTCGGCTCGTCTCTTTGGAGATTCTGATCCTCTTGGATGGACCACTGCTGAGGCTCCTTTGAGAGTGAATTTCAAAACTTGGAGAACCTCTTCTCGCTTCAAGTGTCCTCCTCAAGTGCTCCAGGTCATCACGGCTCCGGTGACAGTTTCTCTCAACCTCAGACCTTTGTTTTTCAAGGATTTTAATCCTCCCCTCGAGGTCTTCAACCTTCCTATCAGCCTTAAACTTCTATTGTTTGAGGGCCTCGATCCATCTTTTAGCCTGTCACAATTCTTCATCCCGACAAAGAATCGACTCCTGGGCCTCCTAAAGAGCCTCCTCTGTAAGTTTGAGTTCCTTAGCTAGCTCAGTGTTATCCCTCTCCAGATAATTCAATCGATACTTCAGTAAGTCGATCTCCTCTTTCTCCATCGTCGGAGCATCAAGGTGAGAACTAACGAGGCTCACCAGACATTAACCCATATGTGTAAGGGATCTCAAGGCATCGACAGATTGTTTCTCCCCCCTTTGTTCATTGAGAAACAACTTTTCGACTGGCGGTAGGAGGTTCCTCAAGTATTCCACCGCAGATTGGAGGATCTCTCCTATGGATGGAGTGCCAGGCATCAGATCTGAAGGTCCTACATGAGCAGTGGATGCAAGAAAATACCCAACAGGAGTCGTCATCTCCAGAGATATCTCAGATCTTTCTCCGAGTTGTTAACCACCTCTTCCATCTATACTTCCTCAGTCGGATCTTTTTCAGAATATTCCTCGATGCTCATCTTCGGTGCCATCTTCGTCGGCACCCCACCGATTGGGACTTCCTTTGGAGAACCCTGCATCGCAGCTTCCAATGGTTGGACTGTGGGTTCAATGGTAGGGACAGCATGTTCTTCTTCCCTGACCGTGGGTCCTGTTTCAACAATCGAAATCATAACCTGCCTCCTACGAGCCAGAATTTGCTCAAGTCTCTTCACGTGCTATGAATCTATCTTGCTCCAAAAAATCATGATGGACAATCAACACAAAAAGATCTGTGCCTATCCGTGCCTTGAAAGAGCAAATTTAAAGGAGGAAAAAAAATGAAAGGCCACCACAAAGTGATTAAAATCTCGAAGAGACCGTTGTCTGAGTGGTCCCATCAGTTACATCCGTCCGTATTAATCATATTAGGCTGACGTCATCCATCTTAAATGCAACAAAAGTAGGCATGAAAGCAGAAGTGCTTGACGTTGGATCTGAGGTACTTTTGGAATACTCCTTTCTTCTGATTCTCATACTTAGGAGTAAGGGATAGTGTTACGGTGATTACCCTAAGCATCTCAGATCAGTGCTATATCATAACACATGTCAAGCTCTCAGATCATTAATACGATCACTGACCGTCGTATGAGCTGAGGAGTCCATCTCCGTGCTGAGCTGAGGCATCCCCAAGATCTGATCTGTATTTGAGCTGTTCAGCTGACTTTTTCTTCGACATGCGCGACAGCTGTCTATCCCAAATAAGATAAAATTTGGCGTAACCATCTCTCCTGATCTCGCGGAAGCATTTAAAGGCTAAGTTATCTCACCCAGTTTAGCTTGTCCAATGATCCGACAATCTCGAGATCATGCAATCTCACGCTAACAACTCAGCTGTTCGACATTCTTCTATATCAACAATCAGAACCCAAAGGACCTAAGTAAATCAAATCAAATTTCTCTCAGAGAATCCGTTGCTGCTTCTTTGTTCTCTGCTTTTCTGACTTGAGCATTGGAGGGTCCTCGCTGGAGTCACAACCTTCGATTTGAGAACTTATTTTATAGGTTGCTCAGCACTGGCATCTCCACTCGAAGTTACCAGATGTCCGTCTTCTGATCTTGATCGATTTCAGCAGTAACAGAACTAAAATCCTTTTAGAGCTAATCTAGATTTTATATTATTTTATTTTTTGTAAAAGCTTTTTCTCTAACTACTTCTTATTCTGCTTGAATTGAAAGATATGTTTGGTCAAAGTGTTTCTTGAAAAGAAAACTTTTACTTTAGTTAACTATTTTAGATTCTACATATTGTTGTATGGCTTTGATTGCCACTTGTGTCAATCCCTTGCAAGGGTGAAAGCAATGCTATAGACATCACAAGCTACCCAATTTCAAAAATAAAATTATTTTGATCAGATGCCATACAAAAAAATTATAGCTTTTATAGCTTTTAGAAGTTCAATCATATTTGTCTTTCTATACTGCATATCTACATCTTTTTAGGACCAACCCAAAATATCCCAAATAATTTACGGTGAGTTTGCTGGTCTCCTGCATCAACAATTTCTCTTTTCGTTACTATTTATTTTACTCTTTTCCTTTCTTTTCTAAGCATTATTTCTATTACTTTACTCTTCCTAGTCCCCCAAAATTTTATTAACAATGTTTTTGATTATATGGACATTTCCAAAACTGTTGTTGACCTGAATAATGGTCATCCTTGCCGTAATTCTAAGTGATTTGGAATCATTTTATTATTAACTTCAAAATCATCTCTTTTCAAACATGAAAACTGCCCTATAATGACCATCCGAAACTCCTTTCATATGATGGGATGTGTCCAACTCTAATTTTGATTGAGCTCCCACAAGCCACTCAAAGGTTCCTAGTAGATTGAAATTGATTCAATGCCTTACCAAAAAGGAAAAAGAAGAAAAAATGATTCAATGGAAGAACCTGTTCTACCCCTTCTTATGGTAAACCTTTTGAGTGCGATCATATTGGCATCCAGCTAAAGTTACGTTGCAGATGGGCGTTAAAGCCCCCAGGAATCATCCGACCTAATTCGGAAAGCGTTTACATCTGGATTTGGACCCGGCCTTTCCGGCAGGTCGGATTCATTGAATCGCCTCCGGTTTTCCGAATTCATCTTTGTACAAAGGCCGGAAAGGTCTGTAGGTCTCTCGCCCGCTCGCTCGCTCTCGCTTAGAAACCCATGGGCGTCTCTTCTCTCACCCTCGAGCCCGTGTCCATCTCTCCCCGCCGACGGTGGACTTCCGATGGCGGAGGGAACTGGAGTTCCGCAGGGTTGCCGAGCAGATTACGGGTCCCTAGTTTTGTCGGCCCGTGGAAGGATCCGCAGCGGTCGGGGAGGGCGGGGGTGGCGGCCGCCGCCTCCCCTCCCTCGTCCTCCCTCAGGGTGACTGCCTCGGCGGTGCCAGCGGTGGCGGAAGTGGAGAAGGGCGGAGAGATCGATCGGGTCGGGTCGCTGAGCCAGGTCGCCGGCGTGCTGGGCTCCCAGTGGGGGGATGAGGGTAAAGGGAAGCTCGTCGATGTTCTCGCCAAGCAATTTGATATCGTCGCTCGATGTCAGGTAATATCTTTTCTCGTCCATTTCTCCCTCTATGTCTATTTCTTTCTTGTACTCTCTGTGTAATTTATAAAAGGAAAAAAGAAAAACTCTATTTTGGTATTTTAGATGGATTTCGTTTGATAGGGTTATGGTGTTTAGGGTCGGTATGGTTTTTATTAGTTAGTGTAGTTCAAAGAGGGATTAAACAAGGATGGATCCGGGAGGCTGTCAGCCTTTAATGCTTGCATCAACATGTCATATACAAGCCATATTTTGGGATTTCCATGGAAAGCCAAAGTCGCTAAGGGCATGTTTTGTTGCAACGAACTTGCTTAGAAAATTTAATTTTATCAGAAAATCTAATTTTCTGTTTGTTTGTTGCGTTAGAAAATTAACAAATTTCAATGTTTTATAACTAGTTTTTCAAAAACTTTTCCTTTTCCATGTATTTCCTTGCAACCAAACATACCCTACATACCTATGTATCTCTATACAACATTTAAGATGATGGTCTGCATCGTTGCAAATTTGCCTGGTTAAACTTATGTGGAGTTAATACAGATTGGCACATAGCAATTCATGCTAATATGAGTTTGGGCTCTGCTTTCTGGTTCCGAGACTGTGCTCATCTGTCCTGAGCAACCTTATTCCATACAATCTAGAATTCTTTCATGATGATTTTCTTTTCTCTTTGTTAAATTATTTGAAGGCCAAATCTACATATCAGGCGCAGTAATAACTAAAATTCATTGCTCTGTTCTGGACAAGAAGTTAATAAATCAATGTAACTAATAGTGTGTGACCTTAGCTCAGTATCAGCAGAATGTAAACCACACTAATTTGTTGTTAGTTCATAAACAGCTACATGTCCTTTAGCTTTCATTATGAATTTTGGCCTTATTTGTGTTGTCAACATGTATGGATAATTGTGTAATGTTAGTTTCTGTGACAAATCACTTAAAATGATGCAATGCATGTAATGATCAGTAACAATTGCATATATCTAGAAAGAATTTTAATCTTAAAGTTCTACATATTGGCTTAATATTATGTATATTTAAAAAACGCATGTCTATCTATTTAAAACATGTCTTCATATTGGTATAGCAGACCAGGGAAAATGAATAACGTAGCATAAATACAAAAGCATTGTTCCAACTATTTGGGGTCAGCTTTATTCACCAAATATTCCTATTCAGGGCAATACAAACATATGCATGGATAAGAAAATGTGTATATGTAAGATTTCAGGGTAAAACCTTGTGCATCACTATTATCACCCAATCAAGCAAATTCCCTCAACGCAGATGAAACTAAGCATGTTTGATTAGCAAGAAAATTGTGCCTCTCATCTCGTTAGTAAATTTGTTTATTCTCTCTCTCTCTCTCTCTCTCTCTCTCTCTCTCTCTCATATATTTGTCTCCAAAAAAAAAAAACCTGCATGAAGTGAGAGTGATTGCTCATCTTAAATGGAAGAAACTTATAGAAGAGTAAGCATAAGCTTTAAGCTATATGATGCTTCAGAAATTGTACATTTGTCCATAGAAAGTAAGGAGTCTAAATGAGTTTTTACTATCGATCCCCCCCTCCCCTCTTCCATTTTGGGAATATGGTTTTCTACTCTAGTTATTTAAACAAAACACTCCGTAGAAAGATATAAAGCTAAACAAGTAGCTAATGGATACACATTATGCAGTTGATATGTTGAGATTGAACTAAAAGCAACAAAAAGTCTATTGCAGTTGCAAATAAAGATTAGGGTTTTTTTACAAGCTTCACCTGAGCAATACTTTCCTTGGAACACTAAGCATACTGGAGATCACCTAGCTACCAAAACTCCGAGGACAATAGATGTGAAAGTTCCTTTTTTTATTGTTTTATATGAAGCAAAACTCATGTCATAAATTTTCCTGGCTCTCAAAGTTGGGGAAACACCCATTCCAATGTTCGAACCTAGAACCTCTGCCACCTGGAGGATAGGAGCAAGTGAGTAACCATTGACTTATAGATCAGTTCACAAATTTGAAGCTAAACAAAATAATTTATAGGTTTAAGATGATATCCAGGAACAGTGTGACACTTTCATGCTGGAATTGGATAATCATGGAATATAGCTACAAAAAAATCTCATAGTGGTCGTATGACCTTGACAAAGAATGGGAGAAAAATTACAATATTGAGAGTCTTTGTAGAAGTCATTGTATTTATTGGAAAATGCTAGTTATGTTATTCATAGTTTCAAGCAAAGTTTAAGTATTTGATACTGGAGATTGCAGGCACTACCATTTTCCATTTGTACCAATATGCAAGCTTTAAAAGAGCTATTTTGTTGGCAAATGAAAATATGCTCCAGATCTTTCTCAATATGATGGGCATTTGGTGCAAAGCTTTGTGTCTTTCCACTTAATCTCAAAATGCAATGAAACCAATTTGAAATTTCTGAAAACCACAAATAGTATAATCTATTTGGAGAATGTATTGTTTGAACTGTCATACATCTAGATTCATTATATTATTGTGGAAAAGCAAGTAAATTCATGTATTCTTGTAGGATATGTTATTACATATGGTAAAAAAGATGCTTTAGTGTTGTCATTTTAGCAAATAATATTTTGTGCAACACAAAGCATAAACATCTTCAAGTGACATGTTATAGAGAACCAAATCTGACTAGCTCTAAGATTAATAGAAGACTTCTGTCCAGTAATCAAACATTTGTTGGACAAATCTTTATTACATGGAACTGTAAAAAAAGTCAAATGTGCTGCACGGTCTAAGGCAAGGTTTACCGTATCGGTTAGTACCATACCATACCATACTGGCACCGAAATGGTATGCAGTCTCGTATTGTATTGACACTCAGTACGTCTTGCCGTCTTGTACTATACCACATACAACACTGTAATAAGTTGGTACCGATATAGGATCCAGTACTGAGATGTTGAATCTTGGTCTAAGGCATAAGTATGCTAGCTATCAGCCATATATGAACATAAACATATGGGGAATTTAATGATAGAGTGATTATATAAGTAGCAAGATATTATCCATGTTAAATTCTCTATTCCAACAGTATGTAGAGCACAGTGAAGTGGATTGTGAATTATCAATTGAATTGGATATTCCATAGACTTGTAGGGATATATGGTTGACTTCTAGAAGACATGTAATGAAGTGATGTCATTATTCAGGTTAAGGTAGAACAGGAGGAAATAATCTAACTTTTGTCAGAGCAAGATGCTGCTGATGTTTTTATTGAAGGACTTAGGTGGATAAGACCAAATGATTTCTCACACAATGTGGGCATGATTAGATGTCTCAGCAATAATATGATGTCAATAAGCTATATGGCCATCAGTCGTTTATATTTTTCATCATTAGTTATACTATTACATTGTGTGGCATCTACATGGGTAGGTGAACTCACTCAGCTCTGTAAAAGGACTGCACTAACAATTAAACTAGATCAAAATTTTGTCTATAGCAGGAAAATATTTAGACTGATCTATATGTTTCTATTGCATAGCATGAATAAGTAATACACAATCTCCTTGGTTGGTCCCTTAAGATTGTCAGATGGTTCTAGATTGTTGATCTCAGGGTTATATTCTTCTCTTTACCTGGGTTTCTCATAAAACTAGAGGAGCACCATGCATATGTTAAGAAAAATAAGAAGATTAATCTTCATATAATAATAGTCATGTATTGCTCAGATACATTCAGCTCCATTTCCACCAGCCTCTTCTACATATGTCATGCTTGTTAACTAGTTAAACATGAATTAATTTGAACAATTGGTGGTGTCTCCAACTATATTCTATATGTCGGTGCTAATGTCTTACAAATATGACAAACAGCTTATAGACATAAAATTTATATGCAACTTCATAATAAGGTTCAGTGTAGCTAATTTTTTCATCAACAATAACAAAGAAACACACAATATTGTTGGAAGTTGTCCATATTTTAATTTTCAACTTCTTTGAGTACAACTCTGCATGTAACGTATGTTAACCCTATAAGAAAAGAAAATAATAAAGAAGCAAAAACATGATATCCATATGTATGTAACTTCATCCTACTTCCAATCACACTAGAATAAAAAGTAATGAACATGTTAAGCTAGTAGATGCTAGGAAGGTCTAGTTATTTCCTCTTGCTAAGGCTCCAGACATAAGTAGCTAGGTTCCTAGTATTGTAATAAAAACTCAAGAATAACAATGCCCTTATATATAGAGTGGAAAATTGGAGCATGGCCGTGTTGATCAGAATAATAGGAAAATCACCCTTGTTTGAAGAAGTAGATTAAGGTGTTAGAGTGAAAAAGAAACCCTAAAATTCATGGTGTACATCAACAATGAAGTGGGTTATGTTGACATCAATGATTACCAAAAGATTTGAGAGTTGGAAGTCATGTCAGTATGTGGAGGAATTTGTGTTGGCATTTCTGCTAGGAGAGTGGTTGCTTGAGAATGTATAGAACAAATACATGGAGCGATCAAGGTGCATGTGATCCTTTTGGGTATAGTAAAATGTAGTCTGAGATGTAAAAGTATATATTTGTCCAAATAATTTAATTTCTTAAAAACTGTAGAGTTTAAATTGAAACAATATAGATCAAGTCATACAAAAATAGATTAGAAAATCTTACAGAAAAAAATAACCACGAGAAATTGCCAACCGTATGGATCAAGATGAGGCAAACAGGATCCAGAAATATAAACTGCAGCACAGACATGAATGATTAGCAGCATACTAGCATGTGCCAAGCAATTGGTCAAGTAGAAAAGACAATATGTTCCTTTTTGGAGCTATTACATTGCCTTTATTTGTTTATTTATTTATTTTTTGTTGATGATTGGTGGGTCTACATATGAAATCAGATCAAGGCACTAACAATAGGGATGTCAACAAGACATTGGCTGGCTCAAGCATATCTATATAACAATTAAGCTTAAATATCAAAGAAAGACACAATCAGGATGGAAGGGACTATCAGAATAAACTTCTATCACTAAGATAATGAAAGGAACTATATATTAGACTTTCATTTGGAAATATGAACTAACTCATTTAAGTTTTTATGCTCCCCAGGATATCTGAAAGCAAGGAATTAAAAAACATTTAGAGCATATTCTTTTGTGGGTAAATATCATGGGAAAGTTGGTCAACTTTTTCATTGACCAACTTACTTATGTTCTCATGCTTTTCAAGATGGATAAGTTACTTTTCCATGGATAGCATTTATCCATAAAATGGAAGAAAATCTTACTCATCTAGGGGGTGGCTAAATCATTTTTCCGTCAATTGAGAAAATAATATTTTTAATTCTTTCTTAATAAACCCCTAACCTTATAATAATAATATAATATAGAATATTATTATATTATAATATTATAATAAATTATTATAATATAATATACTATACTATTTTATTATAATATAGTATAATAATATAATACTATAATATAATAATATATTATATTATATGATATATTATATTATACTATTATATATAATAATATTTATATAATAAAGAATATTATGAAAAATATGGATAGATCTTAGCAACTTATCTATGAAACTAGTGATGCAAAAGAACATGGATAACAAATTCTCGAGCTATTTTTTAATGCATAAAAGAATATGGATAAATTATTTTTCTATCTAAATGTTGCTCAAGAAATACTTATCCAGAAAAATACAGATTTCTGGATAAATTTTTTATCCTTAAAAGAACGGGCCCTTAGGGTCTTTTTTTTTTTGTGGATAAAAAATTTATCTGGGAATATATATTTTTCTAGGTACATATTTTTTAGACAACATTTAGATAGAAAAATAATTTATCCATATTTTTTTAAACATGGAAAAGTGGCTTCGAAATCTATTACCCATGTTCTTTTATATTATTACTTTTCTGAGTAAGTTGCTAAAATTTATTCATGTTTTCTATAATATCCTTTATGCTTTTTAGGTTTGGAGAAAGTGGATGATTGAGTTATTTGGCATTGAATGATGGAGGCATTGGAAATGAGGATGGGGTATTTTAGGAATAAAATTAAATACCCACTTTACTTTACTGATTGATGGAAAAATGATTTAACCATCCCCTATGTAGATAAGATTTTTTCTCCATTTTATGGGTAAATGTTACTAATAAAAAGTAACTTATCTATCTTAAAAAGCATGAGAACATTGCGTAAGTTAGTCAATTAGAAGGTTGACCAAGTTTTCTATGATATTTATCCACAAAAGAACGGACCCTTAATGAAATCTACATCCTTAGAGAACCATTCCTCTAGTTCAAAGACGCCAACTATATATGTCAAGAATAACATAAAAAGCCAAGCAGGGGCAAGGTAATTATAGGTCTATTTGTTTATGAAGCCACAGCCAGGTAAGACTTAAATACAAGTTACAACTTGGAAACATTTCCCCAAATACCACCATAGGATAGTTCAAAGACTTTAAGAGCCTTAACCAAGGTTTATGCACTATAGCACTTAACTGTATGACACATCAAATAAAAACCAGAAACAAAATGAGAAATGGAGGAAACAACCTTGTGATTGGCTTATATTGAGGAAGGTAAGGACTTCAACATTCACAGCGCATGAGTGCATGACCAACTTAGGCCCTGTTTGGTATCACCTCCATTTTCTAGATTCTAGGTTTTGTTTTCAAAAACACATAAATAGAGGCAGAAAAGGCATTTTGTAATCCAGTTTCCATTTTTAACTTTTTTAAAACCTTCTCCCAGCTTCTAAAAATTGTGGAAACTAAAAAAGTCTGGTCTTCAATTTTTTTTTTTTTGAAAACCAAAACTATCACCATTTGCTGTTGACCACCAGCCAGCAGCAACCAGCCACCACTACCAATTGCCAGCTGCCAACGTCACCACCGCCACCAAACACAATCAAGTGACTACCACACAAGTTTGGGTTTTTGGTTTTCAAACACAAAGAAATCGGATTTATTTTTCACAAAAATTGAAAATTGGTAGTGATGCCAAAAGCTACCTTAGTTATTCCTTGTACTTGAAATTAATGATGAGACAAATAGATGATTTACGCTGTTCATCATGGTATACAACATCATAATGCCTAAGAGCAAAATATAAGGTGTTCTGGAGTGTCATTACACATGCATCACATGATCACCAGATGAACTGGATGCATAAACAGAATATGTGATTTGTATCTTCTAGAGTTTTTGATATAGTTGGCCCAAATAAAGTTGGAACATATGCATTATTTGTGTCTCGGGGTGAAAGAAGCTTGCACCCAAATAATGGTTGATTGATTAACTAATAAAGCTATTTGTTGGTAAGGCTGCAAGTCTGTCAGGTTGGATCAGGTAGGGCACAATTTGATCCAATCCATGTTTGAATTAGGTCAAAAAATTGATGCCAAACCTAATCCAGTTCTATTCAAGTTGGATTGAATCAGATATAATGTTAATTCTGTCAATCCATCAGAGTTTCAGGTTAAATTGGGTCAACAATAATCCTAACACAAACCATAAATAAGCATACTAAATTGAGTATCTAATTACATTGTAAACATGAGATAATAAAATAAATGTAGATATTAGCGAAAACATACTCTATGCAAGATTTGATTGATAACCACCTATAGTTATAACATACTTTTAAAACTCACCGTGTCAATTTGAAACCAAGTCAACTCAATTCAGTAGATTTTCTGTTGACTCAGCTGTAGCGACTTGTGTAAAACACAGTCTTTGGATTGAATTTCACTTGGTAAACTTGTCGAGTTATTCAAACCTGGATTAGACCTAGTCTTAGATGATGCATATACCCACTTTCTTATTGATTTTTCAAAAGTCCTACTCCTTTCAAGTGATATGCAGGTGTAACTGAGTATAATTAGGGTATCACCATAACAGAGAGTGGATGGCTGTTTCAATGATCCCAGTTCCTCCCTATCCCACATGCCCTCTTCAGGTTGAGGTGGCCGTTGGGGGGTTTTGCTGGATGTGAATAGTGACTAGCATCACTACAATGCTTCCCCTTCCCCTCTTGCTCCTCGCAGGTGCCACCCAACAGCCACCATGAAGCCGCTCTCCTGCTCTTCACAAGTGTCATCCGCTGGCAACCACCAAGTGGCTCCTCCTTGACTAGCTGTTGCATTATCTGAAGCCCTAAGCACATCTACCAATCTACCATCTACAACAAGTTTAAATTTGTTTACATGTTTCTTTCCCTTCTCTCATGCTATAGTTTCCTCTTCACAATTTGGGTTCTTTCGCCAATTTGGCTAGGGTTTAGACGTTGGCTTCATTAGGACCTGAATAAACCATCCACCATGTTATTTCTGAAAATCCTCTATGCTATATTGCATCTACTATTAGAGTATAACTTCATGCCAAATTAGAGTATAACTTTATGCAAAAGACCAACTTAAAATGATGTATTGTTTTTTCTTTTTGTGTATTATTGAGAGTTTTTAATCATTTTATGCTTTAAAATATGGTGATTAAATGCAGCATATGGTTACTTCTATGGTTCTTTAATTTACACGTATCTATATATGCACGTCATTATATATGCTATTAAAGTATTTTATAACAGTATAATATCTTTTTTGGTTATTAATTTATTATCAAGTCCTGATGTTTTAGGCTCATTAGGTACATGATGGAGTCTTTGAGTCAGCTCAACTTGGCTGACTTTCTCATGGAGTTTTTGGGTTTTTGAACTATGGTTATAGGTAACAGCATATATTACTGACTAACTACATGACAGAAAGAGAACAAATTTCTTTCGTGCAATGGGGGATTTGAAGTATATATTATACTTGTTTTGGATTCGTTAGGGTTGGTTCATTGCGGTTTAGAAATCTAGTAGTCCAAATCCAATCCATATTTCTAAAATGGGTCTCTTTTCTGAACCTAAGCAGCATCAAAAGAACTTCAGTTCAAGTTGGACTGGATTAATTTGGATCATTTCAGTATTGGAAGTGGGAAAACCACTTGCACCCCTACTTGTGGGTGATGCATTCTTCATATGATGGTGCTGGAGATGGATCATGCTTTTGCATTTGTGCTGTTTCTAAGTTTTTTGGCTGCTGTAGATGCTTTAGAGTTTGGACATCTTGGTCCAACTTCATTTTTCTGACTCTACTTTCTTGATATCTCTTGCTTTCCTGCTAAGATACATCCACCTCCCTGTTTGGTTAATTAGAGAAATGTTTGTTCAGTTATGGATTTTGTTATGTTTACTTTTATTGAACTTTTAAACTAAGTGCAAAACCATCAATTCTAGTATAGCTGTCAAATTTTTAATCAACACATTGATATATACATACTACTTGCGATACAAACTCATGAGCTGACGTTCATCCATCAAATCTGTTACAATAGAACAAAGGCTTCCTGAATCCTTCAAGATTCAACTCTTTTAACAGCTATGCATTTCAACATTGCCAGCTTCTCCAAATCTCACCATACAACTTATGTCCATGCTACCACAGGATTGTTCCTTCTCCTTGATCCTTGAAGGCAAATTTGGTCACCTCCTATATTAGTGAAATCTCAGATTCTTGCTACTCATGCTTGCATCATCTCGCTATGGTTTTAAGGCTGATTGATTCAACTTTCACTTTTTCTAAATTTAGTAGCTGATTTTTGCCACATACATATCACACCCAAAATTCTAATCTCTCCAATGCTTATGCCTGAAACTCCTCTGCCATGCCATGTTTTAATCTGTAAATATCTGTGTGCATTATAATTGTCTCATAAAATTTTTATGTTAGTTCCATGTGCATCTGATTCTTGCCTAACTTTCCTGTGGCATCGTCATTGCCCCCAAATTCTGTTAAATGTCTTCACCTATCTCTATTCCTTTATATAAAGAAATCTAATTAGCTAAATGATCACATTGGTTTATTTCTTAGCCATCAAGTATTAATGGAACCTCAATTTTCCTTTGCAACTGAGGTACTTTGTTTTAGTTTTGCAAATTCTCTTGGACCCTTGTCCTGCAAAATTTTCACTATGTTCCTAACTTATATTCATCTGAGCATTCATGGATCAAACTGCTGTTTTAATATAAAAAATTTACATGCCAAAGAATGTACAGTAATTGGCTCTAAATATTGACCAAAATCAAGTATAAGATAATTGACTTAATCGATGGAACTTGGAAGTAATAGGTTGAGAATGTTGGCTGCTTTCTTCAGTGAGAATATTTTAAGGGAAGTCAAGATGTTTGTTAATCCTGCTGAATAAGGTTAATTGCTTCACTATAAGAGACATTTATTGTACTGAGAAAACTAACCTTGTTGTCTACATAATTCATTTAACTCAAAAAAATTGTGAAATGTGGTAATAAAGTTTCTCAGTGATTGATCCTCAATTATGGCCGTTCTTTTTTTTTTTTCCTTTTTTGGCTGCTTATCCTAAAGCTTTATTTCTGTTGGTATTAGGGTGGAGCAAATGCTGGACATACCATCTATAATGCTGAGGGCAAAAAGTTTGCTCTCCATCTTGTTCCATCAGGAATCCTTAATGAGGAAACTCTGTGTGTTATTGGTAATGGAGCTGTAGTGCATCTTCCTGGATTATTTGAAGAAATGGATGGTTTGGAGTCCAATGGAGTTTCTTGCAAGGGAAGATTATTAGTATCTGATCGTGCACATTTGTTGTTTGATTTCCATCAAGTTGTAGACGGGCTCAGAGAAGCAGAGCTTGCCAATTCCTTTATTGGGACAACTAAGAGAGGAATTGGACCATGCTATTCTAGCAAGGCAATAAGGAATGGATTAAGAGTTGGTGATCTCAGGCATATGGACACTTTTCGTCAGAAACTTGATATTTTATTAAGAGATGCAGCTTCACGGTTCAAGGGATTTAAGTATAATGCTGACATGCTCAAAGAAGAGGTTGAGAGGTACAAGAGGTTTGCTGAACGGTTGGAACCCTTTATTGCTGATACCGTGCACTTCATCAATGAATCTATCTTGCAGAACAAGAAAATATTGGTTGAAGGTGGTCAGGCAACTATGTTAGACATTGATTTTGGAACTTACCCATTCGTAACTTCTTCAAGTCCTTCAGCTGGTGGGATTTGCACAGGCCTTGGGATTGCTCCAAGATGTGTTGGTGATCTTGTAGGAGTGGTAAGAAAAATCAGCCTTTTCTTCCCAAATCCTTTCTCTTGAGTTTTATGACGTTTTCATATTAAATCTCCTCTTCCTCCCTTTTGTGCAGGTAAAAGCTTACACAACTAGAGTTGGCTCCGGTCCTTTCCCAACTGAAATCTTAGGTAAAGGTGGTGATCTCCTTAGGGCTGCTGGAATGGAGTTTGGAACAACTACAGGTCGTCCTCGACGTTGTGGTTGGCTTGATATAGTTGCGCTTAAATATTGCTGCCAGATTAATGGGTTTTCAGCTCTCAATCTGACCAAGCTTGATGTCTTGTCCGAGCTTCCAGAAGTTAAACTGGGTGTTTCTTACAAGCAACTTGGTGGTAAAAGAGTGGAATCATTCCCTGCAGATCTTCAAGTTCTGGAGCAAATACAGGTAGGTTTGTGATAAATATTGGGGTTGTCTGTTAAACTATTGTGTTATTTGGAATGTATGTTAAACATTTCGTTCTTGTATTCGGGTGGTGGATTGGCTTTCATGAAAACAAATTCCTGTCCTATTTTTTGTTTCTCATGGTATTATGGCTTATATTTATCTCAAAATACATGGTTAATTTGCAGAGCTATGGTTGGATCACTGCATGAAAAAAATATTTGGCTGAAACTCCTTGGTCATCCTGCATGCAAGATTTCCATCTAAACAGTTTCTACCTGAGTTTTTTTAAAATATATATATATATAAGGATAAATTTTATATCTTTAGGTTTCTGTAAAGCTTTTAATTGTCTGATGCTTTTCTTTTTCAAGTTTAATATTGTGGTCCTGCTTCTTTTTCCTTTTCTTTTAGCCCTATTTATATCTTTCATTGATGTGTGCTTTTGTATTTGATTTAGATTTTTTCCTTATTATATCACTTTCTTAAACAATTTTTAGCATATTTTATACCTGTAGATTTTGGATACCAACATTTGATAAAAGCATGCAAGTTGATGAACTAGTAAATAACCATATGCTTCTGAGATTTTCTCAATTGTTGAACCTGGAGATAAAAAGGATCTTGCACATTTTCTTATCCTAAATGCAGCTAGGATGGATTAGGACTGCATGGAAGTCTCACAAATTGGTTCCTGATTGAGATTGGAGGCTGATTTTTTTTTCCTTTCAAACTCCTCTCTGCACTTCTAGATTCTGACGTGCCTGTTGTTTTGTGTTCAAGGTTGACTATGAAGTGCTGCCTGGTTGGCAGAGTGACATTTCTTCCATCAGAAAGTACAAAGATCTCCCCCAAGCTGCTCGTCAATATGTGGAGAGGATAGAAGAGATTGTTGGTGTACCCATTCATTACATTGGTGTTGGACCAGGTCGCGATGCCCTCATATACAAATAATTCAAGCTTCTTCATAAGAACGGTTACCATCTGAATTCCAAAAAAATTTTAATATCTTAATCTGTGTAAGAACTTTTACAAAAAAATTTTACAAGGTTGGAAGAGCTTTACAGTTAATGTAGAACGTCTTTGAAATTGTTTTGTCATTTTAATATCCTAAATCTGTAGAATAAAATTTTGGTGGTAAAATGCTTCTTTCTTTTGAAATCTACTAAATATTATTTTGTGCTGCCACGGGTTCTGTCGGGTGTGCAGAACCTGTAATTAATCTGTAGTTGGTTGATGTTGGTATTTTCTGCATCTTTATCTAAGACCTGAAAACCAGACGCACTGCTGTGAATTTGGTTGTTGGCAAGTTGGACTAGATTTGAAGGCAAATTGCAGCTTACATAATTGCATTAGACTTGAGACAAGAGACTGATCACAGTTTTCAAGTCAATCTGTGTCTTTGTTCTCGGTAAAGGACTATTAGGATTCACTTTTTTTCAATAGAATCACAGTTTCATCACGCGAGCCTTCATGGTTATGGGATTTCATTTGATTTTTTTAACGCGGCCGTCCAAAATTAATAGTTTAGGTTATTCTGGGCACATTAGAGTTTTTCTTTTCTTTTTTCTTTTTTTATTTTTCTCAGAGAAATCAAACTTGAGACAGAATCTGACGTTGGATCCACTTTCTCCTCTCTCCTTTTCTCTTTGATATGCTCGCTACTCTTGGTTGTGCTGCCCCTCCATCTCCTTCCTCCCCATGCCTCTCTTGGACGTTGAGCTCTTCGGCGAGGTTTCTTATCAACATCGATCTAGCTAGCTGCCCCAGCTCTTGTTGTGCAATGCCTTCCTTGACAGTATGAAGGTCAAGAAAAGTAATATAGAGTGAGAAGCAAAAGAACCAATTAATCTAAAACTATGGAATAATTATAAGACTTTGCACCTTCCTTTCTTGCTGGATCTTTAGCCTTGCGTATTTAGTTTTGGTCTTGGTAGAAAACTTCCAGCCTCTCACAAGTATATCCTCTCAAGCCACCATGTTGACAGATACCTGAGCAGCCACTGACCATACAAAACTTGAGAAGAATCGCAGAGGAAAAGCGTTGTTGATTTCTACAGTTCACTAATGAAAGCATAGTACATTGAGGAGGATATTTTTTATGAATGGTTTCCTAAAATTGCAAGATATAATTTACCTAAAAAGTAATAAAATAACATTAAAAATAATAGAAAATACTTTTCTAAATACTTTTGGACTACTGATTCAGATAGCAAGACTTTCTGTTTACTAGTGACAGAGAGTTACTGGTTAAAGTTTTATCAATTGGTTCTTCAATTTGCCTAATTGAAGAGGATTTAAAATTTGTCATATGGTCAGATTGCACCTATGATACTAGCTTTAAGTTGATTCTTGAGGCTTTCTACAATTGATCCATCATCGATTGTTATCTTTCCATAAATTCTTATTAGTTCTAAAATTAATTTGGATGATGTCAAAGGTATTTGATAGCAAATTATGCTTACTAATGATGTGTTTGATAGTGATTGTAGGCTTTCTCAATATGCTTAATTATTTTACTCTGATTGTATTTTTAAAAAAAATTAAATTCTAAGACTTAAAGACCTTCAAGATTTGAAGCAAAGAAGTTAAAGATTTCACAGTAAAATCCAGTCTAGGTGCACTATTTAGCAAGTACAAATTATGTTTGAAAACACAAGTCTAATCTAGAAACAAATTGGACCATAGAAAGCTATCTGAAACTCCTTGTGGCACGTTTGGCATGCAGATGAGCCGATTCAATCTAAAGCTGAGCCAACCGAGTATCAGTAGATAGAAAAAATAGAAGTCTTGATAACTCAGAATAATTTTCTCAGTCGATTCAGTAATCAACATAACCAACCAAGTCTAGAGCTTAGCTGACTCAGTGAAAAAGAGAGCTAACTCAGTGAAAAGGAAGATGAACACAAAAAATTTTGTAAATCAATAAATCTTCTGAGCCGATATAGAAAATTAGTGAGCCGATTCAGCATTCAAGTAAACCAATTAAGACAGAATCTAAGCTTACCCAATCTCAAGCAAACAAAGTAAGACAAAATGTTAGATTTTTGGCATCCACTACTGAACCGACTCAGAGTTTCACTTAGTTGATCCAAAGTTGAAGGTTAGCCGATTCAAAATTTCGATGAGCCGACTCAATGAATTCTGATAGAATAATGACTAGTTCTTCAAAATTTTTAAAATGTGGCAAATCTCATCCCAACAGCTATTTTTTTTTTTCAATGGCTAGAGCATTAAATGAAGATATTTTTTAGCCAATAAATGTGAAGGATTTATAAAGGAAACTAAATTTTTGAGTTCATTGAAAACTTTTGAAAGGAGAAGAGTTTATTGAGTGAATATTGAAAAGGATAGTGTGAGGAACCAAAAAGAGAAATAGAAAGGAATTTGAGAGTATCATACATTTAATTCCTTCCTATATACAATTAGATTAAAAGAGAGGAAAAATAGTTAAATTCCAGCCAGCTACCATTAAGAAAAGTATTAAAGGCTGCTTCAATCTCTCAAGCATTCAAATAAGAAGTTTAAGCATTGAAAGCTCAACTATCTCGACTTCTTTATATCCAAAAATAGTTTTTATTATTTTTAACTCTATTTCTAATATTTTTTTTGCTATTTATTTGCAACAAGTTTCTCGGGTATAGAAATTTGAGGTTGGTCCAAGCCTAAAAATTGGATGTTGTTTGGTTTCAATTGGTATTTCTGAAAAAATCAATCGGGGTTGATTGTGAGCCTAAAAGAAAATAATCATGTATAAAGTTTTGGTTGGTGAACTAGTGAAAACCAACTGGATTGGATTGTAAATCTGAAAAAATAATCTGACTGTAATCTTGAAAAAATTATAGTTGGAATTCTCAAGCGGATTTGTTTAGAGAATGGCTGTAGGTATTGAGTTTAACATCGAACTAATATAAAATTATGATCTTTATAATTATAATTGTTTTATCTTCCTTATTATTTTCACTATAATTTTAATTTTTTGCTTATCACTTCGCTTACATAATCTAAATTATTTTGGACACAAATTATTTCAAAGTTAGATTTTAAATTTTAAAAAATACAATTCATCCCTCCTTCTTGGGTTGCTATCTCTGGGAGATAAGTGGTATCAGTGTAAGTATTCAGTCCAATTGATCTAACAATCAAGAGTTAAAGATTAACGATAGTCCCAATTAATACATCCCTTGATTGAAGGACTATTAACCAACAGACCTCCACTTTTTAATGGCACAAATAACACTTGCTGGAAAGCACGTATGAAAATCTTTATTCAAGCACAAAATTATGATATATGAAATATCATAGTCAAAGGTCCTCACATACCTATTATTTTAATTGATGGTAAATGTGCTCCCAAACCAAAAAAAGATTGGGATAAATAAGATAAAAGATTAGCTCAATTGAATCTTAAAGCTATGAATATTTTTTGTACTGTACTTTAGATGCACATGAATTTAATCATATATCTGCTTGTTCTTCTGTTAAGAAAATATGGGATCAACTTGAAGTTGCCCATAAGGGCACCAATCAAGTCAAAGAATCTAAGATAAATATATTTATAAATAAATATAAATTTTTTAAGATAGAACATAGTGAAAATATCACTGATATGTTTACTAGAGTCACTGATATTATTAATAGTTTAAAGAGTCTTGGTAAAGACTATACTAACAGTGAATTGGTGCGTATAATTCTCAAATCATTCATAAAGAACTAGGAGGTCACGATGACTACTATCCAAGAGATAAAAGATCCAACCAAGAGCACCCTCCTCCTTTAGACCCACTCATGCCAGAGCTATTAAGAGACAATATTCCACTCGCCATCCTTATCTCCAAAGCTTTAGGTCTAGAAGAAGCCCATCCATCGAATTTGTAGACAGATCCTCCAAGTCCCATAGTGCTGGTTTCTTTTAGACTATCATCACATCATCATGTTTTTGGGATGATCTTTTGTTTACTCTATCTGATCCTACTTTGTCTCTTTTTGTAAAGAACAGGCACTTTTAATGATGTAAAACTTTTAAGTTATACTCTGTTTGTCTTCTAATGAATATCTATCCTTATGTTGTGAATTATCATGTTTGAATGTGATATGTGATTGTATGATATATTACATATGGTACATTGAATATGATTGAATGTTAAATTAAATGTGATTGAATAATACCTTGGATATGTTGACAGAGTGCCCCTACTTTTTCATAATGATAAAAAGAAGGAGATAGAGATTGAGATAAAGATAAAAGTAATTAAGTCAAAGAAAATTCATATAATGTCAAAATGAAGCAAAAGTTGAAAACTTGAAGGTAAGATGAATTGAATAACAAAGGGGAAGAAATAACGTTAGAATTAAGCAAAAATTAAAAAATTGAAGTTAAGATGAATTGAATAACAAAGGAGGAGAAATAATGAGATATGCTTATGTTGAAGTTTTGTGAGTAACTTAAAATTTTATTAGTAAAAAGTTAAGATATACTTATTTTAAAGATTTAGTCAATAATTTAAGAAAGGGGAGTTTTGATCATTCTATCATGTCCTTTCTACATTAGAAAGGGAAACTTTATTGAATATTTAAAGTTCATATATACTGAAATTTTAAATTCTTTCAATACTTGAAAGGTGGTACTCAAAGATTTTGGTATCATCAAAAGGGGGAGATTATTAGCTCTAGAATTGATTTTGATGATATTAAAGGTGTTTGATTACAAATTATATTTACTAATGAAGTGCTTGAGAGTGATTATAGGTTTTCTCAATGTACTTAATCATTTTACTCAAAGGATTATATTTTAAAAAAAAAATAAATTTTCAGACTTAAGTAAAAAATTAAAAGATTTGAAAGAAAAATCTAGTCTAAATACACCTCTCAATAAGCATAAATTATGTTTGAGAAGATAAGTCTAGTCTAAAAATAAATTAATTCAAGGAAAGCTATCTGAAACTCCTTGTAGTATGCTTGGCACATAGCTGAACCAATCCAATATCAATAGACAGGAAAGACGGAAGCCTTGATAACTTAGAATAATTTTCTGAGCTGATTCGATAATCAACATAGTTGATCAAGTCTGGAGCTTAGCCAACTTAGTAAAGAGGAGAGCTAACTCAATCTTAGAAGAAGATGAACACAGAAAGTCTTATAAATCAGCAAATCTTTTGAGCTGATCTAAAAAATCTATGAGCTGACCCAGCATTCAACTGAACCGATTAAGATAGGATCTGAGCTAACCTAATCTCAAATAGATAGAGTAGAACAAAATATTACATTTTTGGCATCTACTATTGAGCCAATTTAGAGTTTCACTTAGCCAACCCAAAGCTAAAGGTTAGGCAACTTAGAGTTTTGGTGAGCTGACTCAATGAATTTAGATAGAATAATAGCTAATTTTTTTGAATTTTTAAAATATGACAAATCTCATCCCAATAGCTATTTTCTTATTTTCAATGGCTGGAGCATTAAATAAAGATATTTTTGAGCCAATAAATGTGAAGGGTTTATGAAGGAAATCAAGTTTTTAAGTTTGTTGAAAACTTTTGAAAGGAGGAGTTCATTGAGTAAATATTGAGAGAATAAATGACGAACCAAAAAGAGAAACAGAAAAAAATTTAGGAGTGTCATAAATTTAGTTCTTTCTATATTCAATTAGATTAAAAGAGATAAAGAGTAGTTAAATTTTAACTAGCTATCATTGAGAAAAAATATTAACAGCTACCTCAACCTTTCAAGCATTCAAGAAAAAAGTCCAAGCATTGAAAGCTCAACTAGCTTGACTTCTTCAAATCCAAAAAGAATTTTTATTGTTCTTAACTCTATTTTCTATATTCTTTTTATTATTTGTTTGTAACAAGTTTCTGAGGTGTAAAAAATTGGAGTTGGTCCAAGCCTAAAAATTGAATGTTTTTTATTTTGATTGGTATCTCTAAAAAAATTAATTGGGGTTGATTTTGAGCTTGAAAGAATAAAATCATGTATAAGATTTTAGTTAGTGAGCCAGATTTTGAGCTCGAAAGAATAAAATCATGTGTAAGATTTTAGTTAGTGAGCCAGTGAAAACTAAATGTATTGGATTATAAACTTAGAAAAATAATCAGACTGTAATCTTAAAAAAAATTATAGTTGAAATTTTCAAATAGATTTGCTTGAGAAGTAGATGTAAATACTGAGTTTAGCACCAAACCATTATAAAATTATTGTGTTTGTGATTGTAACTACTTTATCTTCTTTATTATTATTGTTGCAGCTTTAATTTTTTGGTTATCACTTTATCTACACAATCTGAATTATTTTGGGCACAAATAATTTTAAAGTTGGATTTTAAATTTTAAGAAACACAATTCACCCTCCTCGTGGGTTGTTGCTGCCTCTAGAAAATAATTCTTTCTCATGATGGTCCCAAATAATTATAACTTGTTTGAAAATCAATAAATATACCTGTTAAAGGATCAAGAGATTACACCTAAAATGATATAGAAGAATCTGGAGATACAATAGATAAAAGAAGACTACAGGATAATAATAAAACTTACAAATTGATAAAGAAAACATAAAATACTAAAATTTCATAAACATTCCTTCATCTAATAGCCTACTCTGGTGCTTATAGAGAGAAGTCATGGTGATTTTCTTCATAAATAACTCATTCTGAGTAGTTACTTCTAGCAAAGACTATCTTTTGGATAGTTATGTCAAGCAATTGTAGATTCTTTCTAAAAGAAATTGCTTCTTATTGATGAATTTGACTTATTCTTGATCATTGGTGTGCTATTTGCCACTCATTAATATTAGTGTTGATGAGTCTTTCTATTTGCCTCATTTGTGAAGACTTAAAATTGATCATGTGATCAACAATTACAATCTTAGCATAGTGGTGATTTGATTCTTGAAGCTTGTCATGAATTGACTTATGATCCACTGTCATGTTCTCATAAATGTTGCATCATAATTTAAACATACTTCAAATAATTGCAAGATGAGTATAAAAGAATCTAAATGTAAAATCAAAAAAATTTCAACAACATACAAGCTATCAAAAAAATATAAAAATTACAAGAAAAAGAAAGCATAAAAGCCTATCTGAAATAGAAAACTAAATAATTTCTGGAGTTTGATGTCATGTGTAGAGATCCCTTCAGTCTGATCATGTCCAACATTTATGGAGAGAAATTTAGGTGGTTTCTTGTGTGAAAGACTACCTTTGTGTAGTTATTTCTAGAGAAAACTATTTATTCGTAGGTGTTTCTTGCAATAGTGGGTTATCTCTAAGAGATAATGCTTCTATTTTTTTTTTAATTAGCAAGGTGCCACTTGTTTGCCTTCAATAAGCCATATGATCATAATATGAGTTACAAGTATATCAGACTCTATGAGACAAAAGAACTGCTTAACTTTAATTGGTCAATTAGTTAACAAAATTCCTGCATAAATAGGTGGTCAATACTTCCAAATATCCTTTTGTGTGATGTCACCTGTCAACCTCCAGGTGAGCACATATTTTATTTGGACTGTCTTGATATGGTACGAGAATACAAGTTAACGAATTTGTTAGATTGAACAATGTTCAAGAACTAGTTAATTTTGATTGGTTAATTGGTGAACAAAATTTCTGTACAAAGATATGGTCAACATATAACAACTCAATGTAAATGTAAATATTTGTTAAGCCATGAATCAAAATGTAATAATGTTTACACCAATATTAGCAATCCAGATGGCAACCAAGAATACGCACCATTTGGATTAGGTTTGATGGAGTCAAAATAGATAAAGATCATGTGACTCTTACTGAACTGAATAAAATATGACTATGATAAATTTATGAGTCGGGCTAGATTCATATTCATAAATATTTATGAATAACTTTATAGTGGGCTGGATCAGCTCATAATCCTATAATTTTGCTAGTTGTACTAGTCTAGCTCACAAATTCTATAGAATTTTTAGCTCAATCATCCAAACAAGTCCTAAAGAGAGTCAAAATGGAATGCATGCATCCCAATTGTATGAGATAGAGTGTGTGTGTGTGTGAGAGAGAGAGAGAGAGAGAGTTGAATAAAGAGGCCAAACATCTTCCACAATTCTCTTGAAGCATATAGCAAATAGCTAGTTCAAGAAGGAAGTATTGTCTTACCTTGTTTTCGCTAAACTTATATGGAGAGCTAAGGAGCGTGTATTTATCTTCATATTCAAATTTGAGGTAAAATCAGTTGTTGAATCCTTGTAAATCTTTTCTTATAGTGAAAGAAACTATATTTTTCTATTCTATCCTTGGTCTTAGGTTTTTAATATGGCCAAACCATGCAAATCTTGATATTTATTCATAGTTAGATTATCTCATTTATGGTTGGCTGGTCTCTATTTTTTTTTTCCATAATGGCTCTTGTTATATTGCCTACCCATGACCACATAAAACTTGTGTGTTATCCATAAGATTACATATATGCTCACAAGTATTTGTTGGAAGGCCTGAAATTATTGGTATACCTTGCTCTTGTGCAAGAAATCATTGAGTCTAGACATTCCCTTGAGGATCTTGTTGCATCCACCATTTCTTATCATAAGGCAACTTAAGATACTTAATATTGGATTTAATTTGTACTTTTGATACTTCTCGCTGCAAAGGAGGCTTTTACTGCTTAAAAGAGTCCGCCACCCATCAGTCTTCTAATTCTCTCTTATGGGTGGCAATTGAGCTGAGTTGGACTAAATATGGGTTAGACAGGATAGATTAAAATCTACTATGTGATGGCCTAGTCCATTGGACCAGTCCATCACTAGGTTAGCGCAAAACCCCACCCAAACAGCCCATTAAAAAAAAAAAGAAAAAAAAAGAAAGAATTGGAAGAAGACTCCTATGGGAGTCTTCTTCTCCGATGAATCCATATAGAAATCAAAGACGCAGGGCCACCAAAATCCTAGGTTTCCTTTATATATTGGAACCTCCACTCTACCTTGACCTCCATCATCAGTATGCCTCCCCTTTCTCTCTATTTTTCTCTATTTTTATCGATCTTCTAAGACCCATGTATGGGCTCGGCCTCACCTTCCCTCTCTCTTACCCTCCTCTCCACGACCTTAGGCAGTCCCGTTAGTTATTGGATTCATTAAAATCCTATTGGATTCCATCACGAATGCCTTTCTCTATTTCTACTATTTTTTATTTCTTTTCTCCTTTCTTCTACTTCCTCGACCACCGATGACCATCATCGAGGGCTTCGACCTCTCCCTTGCACCAATCCATGACCAACACCAGGGCCCCAACTGTCGGTGAGTAGGTTAGGACCCGAGGATGACCAAGAAAAGGGCCATAGTTTGGCCCTATTTTTGATAATTTTTGTCGATCGATCCTTACCGCCGACCATCTCTTACTCCTCTGCCATCAGTGCCTGCACCCTACTGCCCACCATCGATCCTTTGACCTCTAGACACCACATCTCTTCCTCCCCTATTTGGCCAAAGAAGGAAAGCAAGAAAAAAGAAAAGAAGAGAGAGAAATTATCTCTCTCCTCTCTCTCTTGTATGTCACTTTCTTTAGGATTTGTGTCTCTACTCTCCCTTTCTCTCTCTATCTAATCCATGGACCCCAATGTCTATTGTTGTGCTCCCCTGCTATGGATCAAGAAATTATTTTAGAAAGCAGGCCCAGAATTTCTTTGATATCCATGCAGTATGTTGATCTCAATCCGACCTTTATTAGATATTCAAAGAATCTGGTCATCGTTAATTCCTATTGAATCATCTTGACATAACCTCTAATATCTTGATCATAGATTTTTCTTTTGAGGCATACGAAGACTCTCTATCCACTTTCTCTCTCTACTTACTCTCTCTAGAAAGATCAGCATCTTAAGATAGAGTCTCATCTTCCTGCTCTAGGGACCAAAGTTGACTCCGACAAGATGATCCCGAATCACTTTGATGCTCTAATGGTCTATTGGACTGATCATCTAGTCAACAATCTTTTTTTATTATTATTTAATTAATTAAAAAAATTAATTATAATTTAATATTTTAAATAAAATTATCTGATTCATCTAATGAAGTCTAAAGATCTACAACGAACAAAGTATGTTTTCTATATTTTGCATGCAAATAATATGTTATTGATGAAATCATATTTTCGTAAAATAAAGATCAGCATATATAATATAAAAAGATATATTTTATTATGATCATTGATTTCATGAATATACTTTATAAAAATAGTATATTTATAAAGCATAAATTTTATTATTTTTTTATCTATATATATATATGTTTTAAGAAAAAGATATAAAGATTTCAAAGGCTCTCAGATAGCTATGAATGAATTTTTAAAATTAGAAAAGTCAACATCTAGAACCAGCATTCTAAGAAATATGGCCCCACCAACAAGCATAAACTTGGTATATAAAATAAAAATTTGATCAATTAAGAAATATGGCCCAGTCATGGGTATAAAATGATATTAGCATGAATATCTATGAGCAATATTTTGAAATATGACATGAATATCTAATAAGAATGATTTATGAATTATGTTTATAAAATATTCATTATTTATGCATGTATGATTATCTTTATAACTTATTTTATTATATGCTCTATGAAATACTTAATTTTTTAATATTTATTATTTTATAAATATTATATTATTATGAAAAAAAATTATTTTTGATCCAATAAAAGAGTACAAATTTTACTTACTGAGCTAGTATAGATTATTTCTTTTTATTTTTTTTACAAAGGAATAAGGTTAAAAATGATAAAGGATCCAAACTTAAGAATCTACACGGCAAGAATGAGAATTTTATAGCTGAACGTAGTTTATTAGATAATTATGGACTCGTGGTCAATTTTTATGAATTTTGAGATATGAGTTTGGTATTTAATTTTGGATTTAGATGCTTTGAACCAATCTTAATTTAAATACTTGATGAATGATGGAATTAAATTTTTTATTATATTTTATTTGTGAAGGATTTTGGCAAACTATGATTGATTTGCTTTGTGTTATCAAGGGTAGCATCCCTTAGTAGCATGGCTGTATTATGTTCTAGATTTTGGGACATGATATTTTATGGTGTCAGAGCAATATGTTTATTATAGATAGAACTTAAACTTAGGAATATGAATCGTAGGGTTAGGCAAACGAAGAGTATAAAAGAATTGATGTAGATTAGAATTGTACAGTGGATATGTGGTGGAGTATTAGATGAACATTAAGTAATCCTATTTATTTAGATAATAAAAAAATATAAGTTAAGTTTCGAGGATGAAATTCTTTTAAAGAGCATAGAATGTGAAGGCCTTATCCCTCAGACCAGCCCATCACTAGGTTAGCACAAAATCCTACTCAAATGGCCCAAAAAAAAAAAAAGAAAAGAAAGAGTTGGGAGTCTTGGGAGTCTTCTTCTCCAGAAAATCTTTAATTTGAGAGTCCTCTTCTTTAGGGAATCCATGTAGGAATCAAAGACCTGGGACCACCAAAACCCTAGGTCTCCGCTATATATTGGAAGCTCCCCTCCACCTTGACCTCCATCATGAGTATGCCTCCCCTCTCTCTTTTTCTCTATTTTTATTGATCTTCTAAGACCCATGCTTGTTGAAAATTGAAGTCGAGGGCTCACCGAAGCCAAGGTATGGGCTCGACCTCACCTCTCCTCTCTCTTACCCTCCTCCCCATGACATTAGGCAGCCTTATCAGCCATTGGATTTGTTAAAATCCCATCGGATTTCCATCACGAATGCTTTTTCCTATTGTCACTATTATTTATTTTTTTTCTCCCTTCTCCAACTGCCTCCAACATTGGCGACCATCACCGAGAGCTTCGGCCTTCCTCTTGCATCGACCCATGGCCAACGCTAGGGCCTCAACCACCGACGAGTGGGTTAGGACCCAAAAATGACCAAGAAAAGGGCCATAGTTTGGCCCTATTTTTGATAATTTTTGCCGGTCGGTCCTCACTATCGGCCATCCCTTGCTCCTCTACCTTCAGCTACCTACACCCTGCTGCTCGCGATCGATCCTTCGACCTCTAGACAGCACGTTCCTTACTCCCTCGTTCAGCCAAAGAAGGGAAGAAAAAAAAAAAGAAAAGAAGAGAGAGAAATTATCTCTCCTCTCTTTCTTATATGTCACTCTCTCTAGAATTTCTCTCTCGCTACTCTCTCTCTTTCTCTGTCTATCTGATCCATGGATCCCAATATCTATTGTGGTGCTCTCCTACTATGAATCAAGAACTTCTTTTGGAAAGGAGATCCAAAATCACTTTGATATCCATGCAATATGTCGATCTCAGTCCAGTCTTTACCAAATTTTATAGAATCTGATCATCATTAATGCCTATTGAGTCACACTAGCATGACCCTAGATATCTTGATTATGGATTTCTCTTTGGAGGGATATGAAGACTCTCTATCTATTTTGTATCTCTAAAAAGACATGCATCTTAAGATTATCTGATTCGTCTAATGAAGTCTAAAAATCTAAGATGAACAACGTAAGTGAATCTTATGCTCTTTATTTATTTTTAAATTATCATATTTTCTTTGTAAATAATTTATTATTGATGAATTCATATTTTCATAAAATAAGGATGAACATATATGATATGAAAAAGTATATTTTATTATGATCATTGATTCCATGAATATATTTTATGAAAATAGCTTGTTTATGAAATATGAACTTTATTATTTTTTCATCTATATACGTGTATATTTTTTAAAAAAAGATATAAAGATTTTAAAGACTCTCAGATAACTATGAATGAATTTTTAAAATTAAAAAAGTCAACACCTGGAGCTAGCGTCCATAAGAAACATGACCCCACTAACGGATATAAAATTGACATATGAAACAAGAATTCTATTGATTAAGAAATATAACCCTATCACAAGTATAAAGTGATCTTAGCATGAATATCTGTGAGCAATATTTTAAAATATGATATGAATATCTGAAAAAAATAATTTATGAATCATATTTACAAAATATTCATGATTTATGTATACATAATTATCTTTATAATTTATTTTATTATATGCTCTATGAAATATTTAATTTTTTAATATTTATTATTTTATAAATATTATATTATCTTGAAAAAATTTATACTTAATCTGATAAGAAAGTGTAAGTTTTACTTACTAAGTTAGTGTAGCTCATACCCTTTTTTTTTTTTTTATAGAGAAATAAAGTTAAGAAGATGAAAGTTTTAAGCTTGGGGATCAACGTAGTAAACATAAAAATTTTGTAGCTAAATTTAGTTTATTGAATAATTAATTTATAATTAATTATTTATAAATTTTGAGATATCAGTTTGATAGTTGATTTTGGATTTAGATGCTCTGAACTAATCTTATTTTAATTACTTAATAAATGATGAAATTGAATCTTTTATTATTTTTATTTATAAAAGATTTTAGTGGATTATGATTGATTGGCTTCATGCTATTGAGGATAGCATCTCTTGGTGGCATGGCCATATTATGTCCCAGATTTAGGATATGATATGTTAACTCAAACTTGACTTATTTATTAAATAGATAAATATATAAATTTGAGTTTAAAATTTTAATTAAGGGTATGCTCGTATATTCCTATAAGATTAGACTGAAAATCATATAGGAATTAGGCCTGTTGATCCATCTAGTTTGCATTTTTTAAAACCCTATTTAAACCCAAACAATTCCTAACATTTGGAAGGAAAAAAGCTCTATCGAAGTTTTTTTTTTCTTTCCATGGGATTTGAGTTTGATAGTGTTTGGTTGATATAGGATCATATTTAAATGGATAGTCCAAAATACAAATCCTATAATTTTCAGCCAAATTCTATAGGAATATCCAAATAGATACTAGATGGATAATCAAACCTAACCTTTAGTAAGTTGAATCAAGTTGGACAAGTTGTATTTGCAAATTTTGGGACTTGTGCTCAAGCCTCTCATTTAAATCTTAGACTCAAACAACCAGGGCTTAAACACTAGGCTGCAAAGATAAGTTGAATCTTAAGCCCATCTCCATAATAGACATATTCAATTAGGAAAAGAGCCAACTTCAAATGGTTCCACTCATATCTGAGCTTAAATAACACTTTCACATAAAGCCTACCATCAGAAGCCCAAATTTAGATATAATTCGCACTGGATAGCTTGTTTGCAGTCCTAAATATTCTTTCTTGCAGATAGCATTCAACTAGATATCCATTAAATTTTCATTCAGGAACCATTAGATTTAACTTAAAGCCAATCAGGCTTGGCCCACATTTTGTTTCTCTATGGGCCTTAAATTAGAGTCCTCTTAAATGTCCAATACCTGTGAGAAGGTGTGGCATTGAGTGTTGCAAGCAATGAACATTGAATGTTGCAAGCAGTGAACAAGTACTACTCAAACATAATATAAACCATCATCGAACCAAACCAGCCATCATGATATGCAAGCCATTATAGAATCCAAACCATGGATCATGATCCACAATTTTATATTGATACAAGATAGTAGATGTGTTTCTAGCTCAGAAACTACTCCATGTACCCCTTGGCCAATGTCTTGTTTAGATACATTTTATTTTGTGTTTCAAGATCTATTGCTTGTGTAACCAATACAATCTCGGGGGATGATACTACTGAAGACTTGAAACCTCGATGTCTTGCTTCCAAGCAAGGGTTTGGGATGTATCTTTTGTGCAAAAGAATGATTGACCTTCTTTCATGATATTGTCTGTCAGATTGCACTATATAGATCTTATAGCACTCCAAACCTTTCAGTTCATCTACTGTATAGATCTCAAAGCAACTATTGCGTGATCTAATAATAAATTTGCACAAAGAAAGATAAATCCTTCATTCGCATGAAAGATACAACCCTATCCCTAAGGGGTGTAACTATTGCACTAAGCTCATTTTAGGAAATACTTTTTAACTATTAATTGAATTGAAAATCACTCAAATTTTATGGTGCAGAGATTTTATCAAGCCATGCATCTTGTTTCATGTAGTTATATCTTATCGATTCTTCCATGAATTCATTACCTCATATTTCATTATTGATACTATCTCCCTCATGATTTTAGAGCCTAGTCGATGCCACAATGTTAAACAAAGAGATTGGCATCTACCTATAAAGAAATAAAAATATAAGTACTCTTTCTCCTTCAAGAGAGATTGCAATTTGATCCAATAGAAAAGAAGAAAGATTTTTTTTGGCCCATTCAACTCGAATATCTCAAAAGAAAACTAAAATGAGATAGAAAAACTAAGAAAGTAGGGCTTAAGTCCCTACTTCTTTCATTGAACCTCCAAACTATCACACACACACATAGATGTATGTGTGTGTGTTGTCTCCCTATGTGTACATATTCCTAGACCTAGCTACATTTTGAGTGGATCTCCACTCTGTCAAGTCTAAATGAGATGATAGCAATTCCATATTGATGATTCAAACTATTGAATATGATCTACTATCTCTAAACTACTTATATACTAAAAATTATGAAATGTTGAGACCCTTAGTCTTGGCATCAAATATATATACAACATATTATTTTGTAGAAATAAGTATCAGTAATGCATTTTTGTTGGCCAGTTTAATACAGATCTAGGAACCTTACCGATTTTAGGTATTGCAAGGCATTGTTTGAGGAGCCAAAGATGATCCTTTATATCCATAAAAATCATTTAGGTCCTTGGAAATGAAATTAGGAAGTGAAGATTTTAGAATTTTATTCCAAAAAATTTGGCAACACCATGAATTGATAGAAATATAGTTTGGATTGTTAGATTTCAAAGGGCTCCTTTTGGAGTTAGTGGTTTTGTTAATTTAGACACCCTTGAGCATCCTTCCGAGATCAAGAAATTTAAGAAGTTGCCCTTAAATCAAAAATTTCTTTGTTTCAATGAATTTTGCATCCTACTAATGCCCTTCTCTTACTTCAATAAACCCTAGCTTAGTCAAATCTCGCTTTACTCTATTCCCACTTGATTCAATTGTGAATTAATTAAGTTCAAATATATTAATTGTACCAATTGACCCATTTTATTAGTTGCAAAGTCTAATTCACCCATACAATCCAATTCAACCAACCCCAAGCCCAAGCCATTTTGAATCTTACTCTCCATTCTACCAAATTTCATCAATGACCAATTATAGGTTTAATTAAGCAAGATTCTGACGAATCCTATCAATTGATTTAAAAGGGCTAACTCCAATTCATCCGAGCCTAATTCGTTAACCTGCTCAAATCTCTCCTAGTTCCTCATCAATTTCATCTCTCCTATTCCAAATAAAAATTTTAGTCTCCAATTGAATTCCCCATGCTCAAATTGATCAAATTCTATGCATGCAAGTCAATTGGACAAAGCCCGATTCACTTTTCATCTCAAATTTAACATTATTTTGGCTCTTATCAAATAAACTCAATAGAGCTTAAAAATTGAATCATGAACTCTGCATATGGCCTAGCTGGCACATTTAAAAATTCATGTTTTTTTGAACATCTCTGCTATCTAAAACAAGCATACCCCAGAAATGCCTAAATCCCTCTCAAAAAAAATCAAAAGGGGAAAATGGATGAGTAAATATATTTAAGCTTTAGCTTTACCTCTTAAATTTAAGGTAAAATGCATTTTTATACAACAAAGTTTAGAGGTACTAGAAATCAAGTAATCAAAATTTCACGTTTGATAATTTGGTCAATAATGTGGCAAGATCGATCAAAATCAAGAAAACGGACAGATGGAGCTCAACGCTATTTGCCCATAACTGTCACGTGACCACACTGACCCACTAAACCCTCATACATGGTACAAAAATAGTTAAGCACTGCTGACATGGCATCTTAGTGTCTTAACCAATCATTATAGTTGCAATATAGTTGGATTTCCAGCAGTACCTCTCTTTTTTCCCATCATTTCATCATCCTCGTCTAGGTCTTTAAAGGAAAAAAAAAATAGATGGAGATGAAAAGGGAAAGGCAAAGGAGAAGCTATTCATTCCAGGTACTAAAGAGAAATATCTTTCTTTCGCATTATTTTGGTCCCTTCTAAGTCATGAATACAGTCATCCAGCTATAATTCGGTTTCTTCATCAACAAGTAATATTCCACCTCCACTTCGACGTTCTGCTCCATCTAAGAATAGTAACGTTGGTCGAAAAAAATACAAGTACGATATGTTTATTTGATAATGGATATCGTAGACTAATGATAATCCTAATAGGATATTTGTAGGCTATCCTAACTACAATGTAAGTATGATTTAATATAATTGAAGATTATGTTTCTCAAATATTATTTTTTTTAGTTATTGAATGCTTTGATTGTATAGGATGAGGAGTTATATTATAGATATTTTGATCGGATCGACCCTCCTATATGTGCTCTATCAACAGCGGTGATCCCTAAATTACGTAATAAAATTCAGAATTTGATAAGAGAAAATATAAATTTATGAGCTTCTACTTGTCAAACAAAGCTTACTGTAGCCGAGAAAAAAGCAAGTAGACTTCGTGAAACTAAGTCAGAGTTGCTTCAAAAGTTGCAGAAATCAGAGACTCGACATGGAAGTTTTAGAAAAATGACTTTGTTTGCACTATTTATATCATGAGTTGTAAATTTTTGGATAATAAATCTATCTTGTAATGATGATGTTGGTATGTTGATGTAATCTATAAAGTGAAAAATATGCAAAGATGGGTTGCCATTTAAGTGGAGTATCTTCAGAATGTTCCATGCTCCCTAAATTAAACTTTTACTACTGTTAATCAGTTGTTCAATGTAATATGTAAATTTTTTCTTGAAAAAATATTCATTTATTTTATGTGGGTTGTGATTCTTAGCTATCACAGTCAAAAAAGAGACTACCAGCTGACAATCAAGATAAATCGTTCAAGTCCTACTAGAAATATAAGTAGTTCTTAATTGTATGAAAGCCAAACAATTAGCACAGATAGACTTCTTCCACTAAAGAGCATAGTTTTTCCAACAAACTCTAAGGCAAACTATTGCAGTACGTGAAGAAAACTTTGAAATAGTTTTTTTTTTTTTTCAGAAAAGCCTATTTACCTGATAATAGATAGAACAATCAAATTTTCCTAACATATTTATACATGACATGCAGCCAAATATCTACCATTTGCCATAAAGAATACTGCTAGTCTATGAGGGGCAACAAAAAAGAAACCAAAAGGATACAAAATAGAAAAATAGCAAATAGCATGAACAAACTTTAGGTATCAGCAGCATATGATAAAGCTAGCCAAGGTTTAGCATCTTGCAGAATAGAAATAATAGATTGCATATATCTGACAATGGAAAGCACCTCACAAGTATGCACATAAATAGAACAAAGAACTTGAGAAATAGAATAACCTAAAGAGAGAAAACTATACAACATTTGCTGCTTCTTTCAACATTCTGAATACTGAATAAATTTTCCCCTAAATAGCATGAAAGTTATAGACTGCTTAGATTGCCACAAAGCAAAATAAGCCCGAATCACAATACTTTCAATTTGAATGGACCAACTATAACATTCATAAAGTCAAAACAACAATAATTTCAATTGGCCAACATTTATAGAGTCACTTAGTTAAAATAGGAGCTGTTTAAATACAATTAACTTAAACAATTCTATGTTTAGCATACATACAACTTTAACAAAACAACAATTATAACCCAAAATTTTAACACTTCATATTCACTGTTGTGATATTTGACTTGACTGATTGAGAGTATTTGACTCCATCATTAATGTCTGAGTGCTGATAACAGTCCTCCTTTGCTCATGTAACCTTGTAGTGTTGTCCTTTATTATGCTGTCCCTGGTAATGAAGTCCCTTGAGGTGTAGTCTTTGTTAGGATTCTAAAAAATCATATATAACATGTTAGGCTATTGATGAATAATTGCAACACAACATTGACCATAATTTTTGTCTCACCTGTATCATGACATCAGGACATAGAACTCATATTCACCCTCCACCTCTCAATCATAAAAAAAGGTTTCACTTTGATCTGAGATATATATCCCATAGCCAACAGAAACTTTTGAGGCCTATATCACCTAATTAAACAATCTTTGTTAGTATGTTTCCAAGATAATTTCAGAACAAAATTAATCAATCAATTACTTTTCTTTTCTGCTTCTTATGTTATTGTTGATTTGCCACTAATTTCTACTTTATAGTGCTACTCTATCTCTGAGATATATATTCCATATCCAACAAAAACTTTTGAGGCCTATATCACCCAATTAAACAATCTTTGTTAGTATGTTTCCAAGATAATTTCAAAACAAAATTAATCAATCAATTACTTTTTTTTCTGCTTCCTATTTTATTGTTGATTTGTCACTGATTTCTGCTTTGTACTACTACTCTATCTCTGAGATTCAGTCTGAGATCATTGATGTAGAAGATCATTTAGATAGCATATAGTATATATATAAATTGAAATAAGGCAGAGATACCTACACTATCTCTTGGGAGTTGTGGACTCGCATACTGTCTCTTTTATTACTTGTACCTAGTCTCTTCTTTCCTTGGAGGTTGAAAAGAGTTGTACTTAGACTTTTGCATACTCTTTTGTTATGGCCAACCATATGACACTTGGAGTAAGTCATTGTTCCTCCTTTCTTAGATAGCCTATGTGGATTCTTAAGCTCATCCAAGTCTCTTCTCCTCTGCTTTTTGAGTCTACGAAGGGGTCTTCCAATTAGTGGTGGTTCTGGTGGCTCATATCCAGAGTTTGCCCATAGTCTTGATCCATTGACTGGCTCTATTGCATAGTCATATATCTTTCCATAAGTTTCAATTATAAACCAATGTGCCATATAATCTCCCATAATTTGCCTATTAAACCATATCACTATCACTGCATGGGGGCATGGGATTCCACTAAGCTGCTATAATCTACAGCTACATATTTTTTTGGTTGGATCTACAATCCAATTATCAACCCCATGTCTCACTTTATAACCACTCTTTCTATTATAGTTTAAGGTATAATATCTAGCATCCACCTTGGCATTCTCTACCTTTGCTTGGATGTTAAGACATATGGGTCCACTAAAGTTCTTTAACTCTTCCCTTTTCTATCTTAATCTGATCATTATAAGGATCCTGATCTCTTTCAATATTATGATAATAGGCATGTCTCTGTTCTTCAAAATGTATAAATTAAAATATTCTGTCATATTATTTTGTACCACATCACTACATGCTCTTTCTGTGAAGAAAGCTCTAGCACATGTTTGAGGAGGAGCATCCTTATTATTTATGACATCTTTGTAAGTCTCCTTATTTAGACTCTTCAAGTATTCCAATGCAGCCTCATGCTCTTGTATTGTATAAGCAAGAGCTACCTCCCATAGTACATTTTTAAGAACCTTTTCTATATTTTTTCTAAAAATTATTTTGTATATGCCTCATACAAAATCTACACTCAACCCCTTCCAAAACCTGTGGAGAGTATGGTACCAAATCCAGCATTTTAAGACAAAACAACATGCAGAACAAGTTTATATAGTTATAATAAAAAATATAAAAAATAATTGAAAGAAAATAAGAAATTTTATTTAACATTATCTTCTATTGGTCTGACATGAAAATCCAACTTTTGTCTTGTACAAGGCCAATGTACATTTGGAGCAAATTTAAAAATCACTCCTATAGCTCTCTTATTTCTGCTTCTACTACTATCCAAATTATAGAAAACATCCCTTCATTGGCATCTCTCCCAACTGCAGCAAGTAGATGTCCTTGGCAAACTGACTTAAGTAGCTATCTAAACAAATTATAGACCTACAACCAGCAAGAAATCCTTTCTTGCATGCATCAAAGCGTACATAAATCTTTTAAAAAATAGACTTCATCTCAACTTGTGGCCTCCATACATAAACAACAACTATGTTGTTAGGATTTGACTTTTTCAATTCTTGAATGAAGTCATAAAGTCTTGCATACTGCACTTTATAAGATCCTTGAATTTTTTCAATTGCTCTATTTTTTATCCTATAGTATTGGTATATTGAAACATTAACAATAAAGTTCTTGTGTACATTATCCTGTAACTCTTTAGTTTTAAATTTTGGATTGCTCCTAAATTTATCCAAGTAGCACCTAGCAAGCCATGCGGACTTTATCTGATAGTTTTCATAGCTTCTACTGCATTTGTGTTCAGGGCAATAGTACTTAACTTGAAACTATATTGTTAGGGTTCGACCTTTTCAATTTTTGAGTGTCGTCATACAATCTTGCATACTGCAATTTATAAAATCTTTGCATTTTCTCAAGTACCCTCTTTTTTGTTCTATAGTATTGGTATATTAAAACATTAATAATAAGATTCTTGTGCACATCGTCCTGTAACTCTTTGGCTTTAAAATCTTGATTGCTCCTAAACTTATCCAAGTAGTGCCTAGCAAGCCATGCGGACCTTATCTGACAGTTTTCATAGCTTCTACTGCATTTGTGTTCAGGGCAATAGTACTTAATCTAGAATGACTTTTCTGCACTCATCCATGAAGTAGATATCCTCTACAAGCAACCATCAGCACATACAGCGGCAATTTAGGAACTTGCATTCTTTTTGAATCTAATATTATATCCATTCAATATCCCATATGTCTTTACCGCATCTTTAAACTCCTTATGATTATCAAACTTTTTCCATTTAAGAATTTTGGATCCTTCAAATCTATTCTAATATTACACTCTTCAAATTTTCTATCACTTCTCCTAACATCATCACTATCAGCATAATCAGATTAAGGCATTTTTTCTTTCTGCCATATCTTTCAAGAATTGATTGGATGGACCTAAGTCTTTGTATATGTGCATCTCTATCTCAAAATCACTTTCAAAGTCACTACTATTACCATCTTCTATCACATTTACATCCACAAAATCACTATCACAATCAGCATTACTATAGCCATCACTATCAGAATCATTATCAGTATCATTATTAGCATTACTGTGAGCATTACTATTACCATCATTATCTATATTTTTAGCAGAAGTTTGAACATTATTCTCACCAGTACCCACATTGTCAACCTTTCCAGATTTACTTGCAAATTCAATAGTATCAAGAACTTCAAGTATATCCAAGTGATGTTCAACATAGATATGCACTATACCATCACGGTTCACTTGACTAAATATCTCAAAAACTTATTGGTCATCATCTAAAAGTCTAAAGCTATTCTTGAAATCCCTTTCTGGTACCCCATAGTATACTTTTCCTACAGTACTATAACCCAACTTATTTAACTCATCAATAATACTAATATGTGCTACTTTGTCCACATCAATATCCTCTACCTTTATCACTGACCCACCAACATAATCGAATGTAAGATGCTTGACAAATGAACCACCATGATAAATAACAACTGTAACAACTATATCCATGCTGAAAAAGATTAAAAAAATTTATGTAAATACTAGCTTAGAACCTTATGCAATGCATGGGATGCAATTTTTTATTAAAATAATATTTAATTTTATTTATTTATTTTATTATATCTATTTTATATATATTAAAAATATCTCATAAATCTTGCATGCTAAGAGGCATATTTTTTTAAAATATTTTTGTATATAATAGGATATAATTATTACATAGCATATTTTTAAAATACTTTATTAAGTATTTAATAATTCTTTTATAACTCTATATAAAATATTATTCTAGCTTATAACCCCGTATTATGCACGCGGATGTAATTTTTTAAGAAAATAATTTATTTTATTTATCTATTCTATTATATCTATTTTATATATATTTTAAAATAATTAAAATAATAAAAAAGGGTATTTTGTGTTCTCCTTCACTTTCTTGCATCAGGAATCTTTAGCTTTAGGAAGAAATAGAAATTTTAACTTCAAAAAGTAGGGATCGAAAAGAGTCGATTTAAGTGCATTCTACATCGAAAGTTCGAAGCTAGATTTGAAGTTCGTTTTAATGCCAGTTATTGTTAAACATGGTTGAGGATCTTAAGATTGAATTATTAGACTGTAGATTATTTCGAGATTGATTTCACCATGAAACTTAAAAATCATCAATCCATATCTATTTATGACCACAAACTGATCGGCATCTTGTTTCTTGGTCAACTCCAATAACAAAGCTGACATCATCTATCTCCTCAACTCCCAATAGCACACCAAAGCTCTTCAGTCAGTGTTGATGTTGCCGCACACTGGTGTGCCATGGTAGAGAGCCCACTATCAAACAGCTCGATGGCAGAATACCACCACCACCACCTGCATCCTTAATTCTCTAATCCTCTCCACCTCCAACCATCCTTCCATGGCTTCTCTCTCTTCCAATGGCATCAGCATCCCCATCCTCCTCTTTGTGTCCTGCACCACTGTTCTCCTGCTCTTCATCTTCCTTCCCTCCCTCTGCTCTTTCTTCTCCTCCTTCCCCACCACCACCATCTCCACCATCGCCACCAGATCTCCCCGACCCTAGAGGACATCGTCTAGCTCAAATCTCAGCTCAGCCTCAACTCCATCCAAGAACCCCCCTCCTCCCCCACTGCCTGGCATTCCCTTCGCAAGGGCATCAACCCCCAGACCCATGCCAAACAGCTCAAAAACCTCCGCCAATAAACCATCGCCTTGTCTCCCTTCAATTATCTCAGGTTATTATACACATGTTAAATGGAGAAGGTTCACATGTGGCGCCGGCATCAGAATCAGGCACCGAAGCTCCTCCACCTTCGTCGAGCAGTGCCACTCCTGATATTTAGGGCTGTCAAAATAGGCTTGGCCCATAGGGCCGGTCCGGCCCAACCCTGTAAATGGGGTGGGCTGGGCTGCCATATGAATAGCCCAAATAACAATCGAGCCTGTTTGGCCCATCCCACAACAGTCCAAGGGCTAATATGGGTTGGGTTGGGCTAGCTCGGATGGGCCATGAAAACTTAAAAAAAAATCTTAAAAAAATTTTATTTATTTTTTAATTCCTGACTCCTGAGCCCCGCTGTCCCACATCATCGACCGTTGTTGTAGACCAGCAGGATGACCGCCTCTGCTAGTTTCTCTCCCTTTTACCTCCCAGCTCTACAGATCCTCCTCCTCCTCATCGTCGGTGCCGCCGCCTCTGGCCTTCGAGTTCGATCACGAATCAAGATACGTTGGTCGCCTCCTCCCTTCTACCGACAGACGTCCCTCCATCCAACCTCCAGACGATCCCCCTCCTCCTCTGGACCCCTCCTCCCTTCCGCCAACGGACGCCCCTCCATCCAACCTCCGGATGAACCTCCTCCTCATCATCGTCAGCACCACCACCTCTGAGTCAAATCCGACCGTAACTCCTCCTCGGACTCTCCGATCTTTTCACTCTTCGAGTTAGATCCGCACCTCCCCTCGGGCTCTCTCGATCTCTCTCCACTCTTCAGGCTCGACCGCTCGAGGCACCGCCACCTTTGAGTCAAATCCGACCACGGCTCCTCCTCGGACTCTCTCGATCTCTCCACTCTCAGAGTCAGATCTGTGCTGCCTCCGACCTCCCCTCAAGCTCTCTCGATCTCTTTCCACTCTCCAGGCTCGATCGCTCGAGGCTCTCCCCCTCTCGGACTCTCTACCTCTCTTTTTTTCGCTCTTCACTCTTCAGTCATTTGAAGTTCAAGGCCCATGGACTGGCTCGGCCCGGCCCACGGCCTTTAACGGGCTGGGCTGGGCTAGCTATATGGTGTCCCATTTTTTGGCTAAACCTAGTCCGACCCGGCTCATCAAATTTTAGACCCTTGTGGGCCGGGCCAGCCTATTTTGACAGTACTACTGATATCAACCGATCCCAAAAGAATGGGAGGCAGGGATAGTGGAGGGAGGAGTGGTGCCATTGGATCTTCGATTTTCACCATCTTTCCGTCTGTCGATTCTCGCCAGCACTTTTTTTTTCTTTTATCTCCAAACCGACACGTTTCGCATGAGGTATTATTTTCGAGTATTGTATACATGGCGAACGTTCCAAAAATCCACATGTCCAATGGAGACACCTATGCGGTTGCTCCATTTTAACATATATATAATCAATAAGAGACTAAATTTATTTCTAAACAAGACAATATATAATCTAAACCATTAAATAATAATCTAGTGCAGACATTAATGATCTACTAAAATATTATATAATAGGCTTTTAAGAGGTAAAGCAAACATCAAGGTCCTATAGCAGATCGAAAACAGACATAAAGAGTCCTGTAACAGATTAGAAGCAGACAATAGAAATTTTATAGCATGTGGAAGCAGATATTGTGTATCACAAAGTAGAGACCAGAAGACCACAATCATGACTTAGAAAAAAATAAAAGATAAATATATCATATCAAAATTCTATAAAATAAATAAAATACAAATCTCCAAATATAAAGATTCATGCAAATATTCTAATGCCCTTAACCATAAACCTTTTTTGTTTTGGATTCCATACCTCTCAAATTGTCATAGAACCTACGATTTAAGTATCTTGACGGTCCTTTTCTTCACAACAATGGTGGCATTTCAAGGGGGACCTAATAGATGGCCGATTTGACCAACTCAATTGCCAGATGAAGATGCGATTGGTGCCAAAGAAGAATACTTTGAAAAAATTAGGCTGGAAGCTGGAATGGAAGGAAGAATAAGACAAAGGAAGAATGGAAGGAAGGTTTCTCTCCTAGCGGACTTAAAGTTCCCTATTTTATAATTTTAAGTTGCAACATATGAGGGTTTAAAAGGTCAAGTGCAATCACAGGCAAATGGTTTTGAATCCCATCTTCCTATTTTTCTGATTTTGATTGATCTTGCCACATTATTAGCCAGATTATTGAACATAAAACTTCAATCATCCGATTGCTAGCATTCCTAAATTTTATTATACAAAAATACATTTTTTTTAAATTTAAAAAGAGAAAAATTCCTAGCCATTGTACCTAGCCTTATCCATTAAGCCAAAATCTGGATCGACGGCTCTTTTTTAAAGCCAATAATTGGATACCACATGCCATTATCTTGACCTTCTTTGATTCAAAAAAATTCATCACCAGTGATTTCTCATCTTTAAACTATAAACACCTCTTCAAAGAGAATTAAATTACTTCCATACCAGGATTGTAGTTGCCATCAAATAAAGGCAACACCATCCCACCTCTCTCCGAGATCAATGTTAGAAGGAAGCAGGCACTATGAGAATTATCAGCAATCATTAGGCTGCCCAATTTCTAATTGGACATCACGAAAACAAAACCATTAAACGGCAAGATTTCTTACATCTTAGGAGCCCATACTCAAGCGCCCTATAAAATGAGATGCCATGACTTTTAACTTCAACCCTCCTGGGTGGGGTGGACATAGAAGAGAAAATGAGAATTAACCTCTCCTAATCTCAAAAATATAATATAACACAATACTACATGACAATGCATAAAATACAAAAACATAAAATAAAAATAATGCATCATAAGTGATATACTATCTTATCCATGTATATTCCTTCCACCCCCCGCCACAGTTCTCTAGGTTAGAACAAACCAACAAGTAGGAGAATCTTGGGCAATAAACCCCATCCAAGATCTTTCAATGCCAAAAACAAAGTCACATCCAAGAAATTGCAAGTGGGAACAAAAGAATCAGCCTGTGTCAACTGATTCCCATACAGCAGATTAATGATGCATGAGGTAGTCAGACACCCAACGAGAGATTCTGCTATGAGAGGGTAACATCTCTAAATCAACAGCTCTTATTTTTCATCCCAGTTGTGCAAATGTTACCATCTGTTGAATAAAAACCAGTCACAGGCAGCTTGCACCAAAAAGTTACCAAATAACATTAAAATTCAGCCATATAACAATCAAGACATTGATGAATCACTAATACCATCTCTATATTCACTGGCCAGCCAGAAGAGTAGAATATTTCCTCCATCACCAGGCTTAAAAGATTCTCTAATGTAGCATCTTGTTTTTGGTGAAGCCAATTTTACGCAGCAACCGACTGAATTCAAGAGCAACTAGTGCCATACCATGGGTGGGAAATAATTCAAATATTGAAAAGGAGTTGATAATGATGTACATTTGTGTGCTATCACCTATGCCACAATTCATCTCTCAACTTCCTTTCAATTTCCACGCTGGACAATCCCGTTTTCGAACAAGTACTCCACAAATTCATCAATAAGGTAGGGCCATGCACCCTCTGCATCATAGTTGGATAATTGAGGATCAATTGTCTGCACAGAACAAAATGGAAATTAAAAAAGTATATACATGCTCAAGTTCCAAAAAAAGCAGAGGATCTTTAGGTTACAGGGTGAAAAAAGCTCCAAGTTGTGAGCAGAGGATCTTCAGGTTACAGGGTGAAAAAAGCTCCAAGTTGTGAGCAGATTTCCGCATTATTTCATTTGAAATGAGAGAAATAACAAGAAATATAGATCTTCTTATAGAACATGATCCTAAACAGGAAGAAAATCAAATGCAACAAAATGAGCAAAATGAAACAAGAAAATGCAATAAATAAACTTAATCTCAGAAGCAAGTCCAAGCAGCACATAAAATTGTAAACAGAACAAGAAAATCATGCATGTGCATATGCATGAATAAAAATATTTTACATCCATTTGGACAGATGCAATAAGGTTCAAAAGCCTAGTTTTGGTTTCAGTTTGGTCTAAATTTCTAGTTTTAGCAGATTCATTGCAGTTTTAGCAGTTTCTGAAAATTATTTAGAATTTTTACAACCAATAAATATGTCAAATAAAATATACTACATTCATTTGTTAAACACCTACAGATATATCCATATCAGTAATATGTACTAAAAGAAAAATACATATGGATGTGAATTTGATGATAACCATCATCATCTTATGAGGCAGGTACCAACACATAACTTTATGAAAAAAAGTACAATTAGATATATCTCTTCTGTTTGCCTCCAAAATTTTAGCTGCACCCTTAACAAACCCAGGCTTTAATCTAAAGAATAAACACACAACAAAAACTTCTACAGGCATTGGTATTTGGTAGCATCTTCTACGTGAGAATATATGGGATTTGTCCTTCATAGACATGTCTCCATCAGCATGGTTTGCCCTGGATTATCCTACCAGTGTTACAGAAATACAATTTCATAACAGACCCGAAATAATAATATACAACAAATATTTTGTGTGTACCTTAGCAAATTCCAATAGCTGAGACCAAGTATCCCTTGAGATTGCTTTATTATGCCTGACCTGTATCAGAAAGTTAGTGATGAAGTCAAATAAGCTGCAGTAAAGAATTAGATGAACAAAGTAAAAGTTCATCTAGAAGCATCGAGTGCAAAGGTGCAGCAAAAGCATGCAGCAGCAGCAGGAGGATAAGTGCAATCTACGTGGAACCAACCTAGGAAATAAGTACTTAATATATCAAAATAGTTAAGTTATTACAACTTAATTTTGAGGCAGAAATGTGATGTAATTAAATTTTGTTGCCACAACAAAAATTTGAATTCACGAAAGCGCACAGAAAAATTAAATAGAAAAGGTAAAAGCACTACTTGTAAGAACTGGCACCAATAGTCAACCAAGGGCCAGTGCTTTTCAGCAAACAGTAACTGCCACATGCCAATAGCTGTATCCAGAGCCAGAGACTTTTGACCCTGCAAATATCACAACAACACAATATTTCCAGTAAAAAGCTCAGGCAAAAAGAGAAGGTTGTGTCATGATTAACAGAGGATTTTAAGTAATGGAAATTCTTAACTTCAATTGATGTTGTCACTCGTGACTCATCTCAATCTGTTCTGTATTGTATGTGGAAAATTCATTACCTCTTACTAAGTGATTAAATTACAGTTCTAACTTATTAAGGAGCACTATATTTCCCCAATTAGATATGAGATTAATCTCCAGACCCCACCCCCCCCCCCCCCCAACAAAAAAAAAAAAAAAAAATCAATAGACACCAAAAAATATTATCAAGACAAAAAGGACATGAAACCATTAGTTGTTTAGTAAACTTTAACTGCATCAGTAGATAGCAAACAAGGTTGATCAAGGACCTTACAGAGGCAAAACAGATTACAATGGAAAACAATTAATTCATACCTGATCTTTTGCCCAACCAAATGCAAAGTTGTATATCTCACGAAATTTATCTGGATGACAAAGGACAGAGCAAATATCAGTTTGATAAGAAATTACTTTTCCACCTAACAAAGTCATTTTGCAAAATAAAGCTATGATAAACATGGAAAAGATTCACCATGTGACAAAAACATATTTTAATCAATGCGTACTATATGGTTTCTTATTCTATTTTTAAATTTTAACTCCATATGCAACAAATTTAAGCACATTTCAATGAAGTAATCACTTCCCACTGATATAGAAAACACATACTTTCGTCTTTAAGCTCAGCACGCAGTGATGGAATTTTTTCACGAAATTTTTCAATTGAATCTACCCTGCATAAAAATGATTCAGCTTTAGCAGTATCCTTTATTGCTTTCATAATAAAACATTTGAATATAACAGGTGGGGGAAAAAAATCTACCGGCAAAGATGAATAAAATCTCACCCAAGTGATTGTAATCCACTTATAAACTCCTGCCGAGAGAACTCACACATTGTGGCAGCCTTCATATGCCAAGACACAACCAACTGTTGCAACACAAAACCCAAGTCATGTAGCACCTTTGCAGCAGGTAATGTAAAGGTGACTCCCATAAAATTTAAAAGCAAATATTATGTGAACCGCAACCTTAGCACGTTGGCAAAGTTTTCAGTCCAGAAAAAACTTCATGTGCACCAGGTTAGTGGAACTAATTAATTATTTTTATTTCACACCAGCAATACAACTTATCCCATTGTCAAGCTACAATCTACTTCAATTGTCAAGCCTACTCACATCCAGGTGGTTAGCTTCATGGATTACAATCCAATCTGAGAGTGCTTAAAAAGTTTATAAGATGAACATTAATTCTGGTTATGATCATTTTGAATTGTTGTCAAGTTCCCAATGAAAGCAACTTTGGTAAAGAGAAGGGCCTGCCATGAAACATGGAAAACCAATTGGCAGAGCAAAGCTACTCCACTGAATAAACCAGTCTAGACAAATATAACCAGGGAGAAAGCTTTCTAAAGTTCCTATACACTTATGCACATACACAGGACAATTATAAATAGCAAATCACAATCATCTTTCACATATAAAATAACTATCTAAGAAAGGCCAAAACCCAATCCTGAAATTCATCCTCTTATTCTGTAAGACAACTCCGTAGAAAAACTTCCAGATCCTACTTAAAATCCACTCATTCATGGTTAAAAAGAACTTCTTTAGAAATTTAATATGCCTGGAAAGATTACTACATTAATGCAATGGCATGTGAAAAACAAAGTTGCCACGTTACATAATAACCAGCTAATAACAGATCATTCAAGGAGTCCAGTATAAAAACCATTTATACTGTCATCTAACAATAGCATAATTTACTCAGAGAAAGGTGTTGCTGGTGCTAGAAATGTACGCACCATTACAATATCTTGAGGCTCCACCTGCAAAAGCCAAATGAAAAGAACAGTGTGTCACTGGATATTGGAGGAATTTATAAAAAGGAATAATATAAAAATTCATATGGTTGAAATACAACTTCTAAAAGTAGGCTTCAAGAAATCAAATATACATAAATGATGCACTGGTTATAACATGATATTCCATGCCTCAGTGAATTATTTGGTTCACAAATATCTAATTACCAGAGGGAAGTGAGATTAATGCATAAATGATGCACCGGTTATAGCATCATATTCCGTACCTTAGTGAGTTTTTTGCTTCACAGAATATCCAACTAGAGCTAACATGAAATATTACTTCATGCAATTTATCTTGATGGTTTCACTTTATGGTATTCAGCTGGAAGGTGGAAGTAGTACTCCAATTAATAGCACATGTACAACAGCTCTTGCAATTATAGTCACCATGGTCAGTTGAATTGTGCCGAACCAGTTGATTCAGGAATATACTGAACTGGACCACTTAGTTACCACTTACCAGCATGGTTTAAACTTTCTGTTGGGAATATAAAGCTCGACCCACCCCATTCGCTTCACCTCTCCCTGGTTTCAAAACCTTAATCCCCAAAGCCCTCCATCCTTAGCCAGTTCAATGACGACAACAACAAGATCCCCGATTAGGTAACTCTCTCCGCGCCCCCCCCCCCCCCCCCCCCCCTCTCTCTTCCCCCTCTCCCTCCCCCCTCTCGATCCCCATCACCAGATCTGGAGCTCTCAAAGCTCCCCCATGACATCTCAGCCTCTCTTCCTCTCCCTCACCTTCTCTCTCTTCCTCTCCCTCCCTTTCTCTTTCTCTTCCTCTCTTCTCCCACTCCCTCTCCAACGCTTTGCTTTGGTACAGCCCCAAACAGCACGGTATGGACCCACACCATATCAAACCGGTTGTTAGCTAATACAACCTTCGGTATCAAACTTTGCTAGTCACTAAACATTATGATTACAAACCAACCAAGATAACATAATAAATCTATCAACATAACTAGAAATTTGGCACCTCCATTATCTAGCTTTCTAGGTGTGCATACTCGAGACATTGTGTGTGTGCAGGCATTCAAAGAATGATCTTTCAACTGTTAAGAAAAACATCAAGATAATAACTGCACATTTTCTTCACAAAAGGTGAATAGACTCATCTACTGGACTTCGCAATAACGACAATCAAAATATTGAATTGTATTGAGATTTCAAAAAATCTGATTTTTCTTGTCCTGTAGAAAGCTGTATTAGACTTGGAAAACATCTCCAAATGCAATTTAATGTCATTCTGCTATGTCTTGGAGGGATGCACCAATATTTGTCTTCATTACCAGATGCAATTTTACATGCCCATCTAGCTAACTGACAACCACAACTAACTTGGCGCTAGGCAAAAGTTTTAACCTAGGTGCAAGTGCATTGTGAAGGGAACAGGAAGGAGGAAAAATTTACATAGTAGTGCAAATTTAAGATAAAACATAGAGAAGACAGAAACCATGACATGACCTAGAGGTTCTGATGCAGTATAGAAGAAGAAAGAGAGAGAGAGAGAGAGAGAAGGAAGAAGAAGAGGCGAGAGAAGCAGAGGAGAGAGGGAGGGAGAGAGAGAGAGAGAGAGAGGAGCAACTCAATAATCTGCATTCTCGATAATGCAAACCGTGTTCTCAAATAACATGGCAGTGAGTTTATAAAAACATCCCCTAACCCTAATAAGATAAACCCTAAAGTCTACATAAAAATAAAGTTCTAGAGTCCAAATAAAATAAATTCCCCATTTTCTAAATTTGCACCAAAGTATGCCTAAGTTCCTTATTAATGGATAGTCCTCCATCACACTCCACCAATGGAAAAGAACTCAACTCCGGAGAGTTTGACTACATGTACCCCTCGAGAAACTTAGGATTCAAGCACAAAGCTCATTCTCTGTAATCCAAGATGCATCAGATGAAGGGTGGCTTTTCCATTGGAAAAGATAATGATGGAAGCTACCATTAGAAAAACTAACAACCTCATCATCCAAAACTATCTCAATCTCATCTCTTGCTGAGAAAAATATGGCACCTTAGGAACTATAGTGCCAACAGGAACACTAGATAGCAAAGCAAGAGGCTCAAAGGTACCTCAATAAGGTAATAAATCCTCAACACTAGAAACTGGACTAATATTCATATGACCATGTAAATCAAGTAAATATATACCAGGTCCACGTTTTCTAATGCAAGGGAATGGGCCAACGGCTCAGCAAGCAATTTCTTAAAGGAATGTTTAGACGTGTGCTCTAGACAAATGCAAACCACGACATTATCTCCTACATTAAACTCCTTAAACCTACGATGCATATCAGCAATGAGTTTATAATCCGCATTACTTATAGCAATTTTGCGCCTAATCTTTATACACAAATCATGCATGTCTTGGGCAAAATTTTCTGCAAGTTTAGAAACATGGGCATTGGGTGGCAAACGAACAAGATGTGGGTGGGGGGGGGGGTGATATGGGGTTGATATCCATAAACATACGCAAATACGCTCTTACCTGTCAACTTATTAGCAGAATTATTATAATGAATTCAGCAAGAGGCAGCAAAATATGGATGCCTTTCAAACAGAAACCAAAGGGGGTGGCTTATTTTTAGACCTAGACTCCTTACTTGGGGGTTTGGCAGGGATCAAGAGGATGTTCTTGCCCTTAAACACAGCTGTTTTCTCTATCATGGTGGGTCACATCTAAGTCATAAAGGCATGGGCAAATGTCCCAACAAAGTATGTGCCACATCCATAGGTAACACATCATAGCATACATCATCATCATAATCTCCCATTTTAATGGAAACCAAACATCTCTTGGTCATAGGCAAGGTTATCTTATTAACCCAAGCTACCTTAAAAGGCTTGGGGCTGGCCCTACCTTAAAGGTTCAATCTAGCTACAACAACCTTTAAAACTACATTCATGGTACTAACCCCATCTAAGACCAAATTTTACTGCATCAAATGAAGATGTGAAAAAAACTAGTACACTTTTCCACTCATCATTATCCATAGCAATGGACAAAATACATCTCACTACATTACAATAATGGTCATCTACCTCTACTTCATCCTTAAACTCTTCCTCATCTCTAGAATATTCTAGGAATCTACTACCTGATCCTCTATCTCTTGTGGTTCATCAGACTTCCTCTAAAACTAAAGCTCACGAAGGACAACCTGTAGCTAGGTGACCTCTATTATGATAGTGATGACATTGCACTCCAAAACCACTAGAACGAGGATCACCTATTGGACCACTAGAACAAGTAACAAGCTAGGGTTCACCATTCTTAGCAGTATCATCCCTAGAAGAAGACTGGGAAACAACTCTGGACTGATGAGACTCACTCATCTAAGAGGAGAACCTACAAAAGGAGTCTTAAGATACCGCTTTGTAGTGATGGCCTTTTGATAAGCCTTCTCCAAAGAATTAGGAGCACATAACTCTACCTCCTTTATATCTTCCCTAAGTCCATTGATAAACCTCCCAATTGTGTGCAGTAGATCTTCCTCTATCTTGGTCCTAAGCATAAGCTCATCAAATCTTTTCATGTATTTGGACACAGTTGAAGTTTGCCTAAGGTTCAAAAGCAGATCAAACAACTAATTCCTATGGTAAAAGATGGATATTTCTCCATTAACTTCCACCTCATAACTACCCCCTGGGAGATAAGTGGTTCATCTAAACACTAAAGGTTTTGCTTTGCCAATATTTCTTAGTAGCCCCTACCAACTTCATCCTGGCAAAGCGAACTCTCTCTCTATCAATGATATCATACCAATCAAAAATAATCCTCAAGCTCTTCTAACCAATCTACGAAGGTGCCAAGATCTCATTGACCATCATAAAGTGTACCTTAACCAACCTAGTAATGCCACCAGTGTCCTCTTGATCACATCTACAAGGTGCAGGGGACCACCGATTGACCCTATCAAGATATAAAGCATGATTGATCAGTTGGGCCATGATGGACTCCTCATGGACAGTAAATGACTGGCTTTCTATGGTCCTATCTACATTGATGCCTAGTGGTATGTTGTTCCTCTATAAACTCATCCTCCTCATTTACATCCTCATTAGCTCAATGCTCTATAATATAATAAGAATCTTTATGTAAGGCTCTAACAGCGGGTCTAGGGGCATAACTCATCCTATTAGTAGTTACTAATGATCCAAAAGTGGAGAGGATACCCTAGACTGACCCAACTGAATAAAGTGTCCCATAAGGTTGCCTAACAAACTCTTCTACCACACTCATTGCATGGCGACTACCTATACCTCTTGGCGCTTGAGCTACCTGCTAACTCAATCGCTCAAATTGCTAACTCATTTGCTCAAATTTATGGGCTACAGAATTCATAAAGGCTTAATGATGTAGCAAAGGTGCAGTTAACAAGTACTATAACCAACTAAACCATGTCAAGTGTCAAAGGAGCAAGCCAATTTGCAGGCAAAAATTGCAGCAGATTCAGAGGTTTTCGATAGATTTTCTTATAAATTTTCCATTAGGGATGATATGAAATTTTAGCTAGGTTTCCATATTTAGAATAGAATAATTCTAGTACATTTTCTTATTGTGGAGTTCTATTTTGAGTACGATTTTATATCAGATTTTATGCCCAAATTAAGGTTAAGATATCATGTTCTATAAATATGTGCATAACCCCTTGTAAGAGCAATCCTTGAGATATTAATAAAATTCTTTTTGAGAAAATTTCTTTCACCAAATGAAGGATTCTTCCATCTAATTTTCTACTATTTGCCTGTTGATCCCCAAAGCATAACCTCGTCGATCAAATCGCACCTTCTTCCTTTTCCTATTGCATCACTTGAGAGCCAAATTGTAGTGTAGAAGTGGAGGGAACGACATTTGTGGTAGTTTGGTTCACTCTATTTATTGTTGGCCATGGTGTGACACAATCAAGTGTAGGGGCAAAGAAATGCAAAGTCAAACTTAAATGCAATAAGTAATTATGAATCTTGAACTACTACAATACACATATGGAGAACTAATAAGTTTAATGCAAATGATATGCCAAAGTCCACAAACTAGGCAAGATGCGACAAACAAAAAGGCTAGATACAAGTAAAGGTTAGGTACAAGCAACTAAGCTTCAAATTGAACAAGCAAGCAAGATGGGGAAATTCTCAATATGGGTACTTAATGAAAAGGGAGTAGAAGAAAAGAGATAAGGTTAAACTTGGGACTAAAGCAACTTACTAGTTGGTGGAGGACGGCAAAAGAGCTGAAGATGGCAAGCAAAGGTAGCTGGAGGTAGAGGGCAGCAAAGAAGCCAAAGGCAGCAAGCTTGGAGGTGGTGATGGAAAGGAGGTTGAGCAATGATGAGAAGAGTTGACGAGAGACCAAAGCCTGAGAAAAAGGGCAGACCACAGAAGAGGAGTGGAGATCAATGGAGGGTGGTGGAGAATAGCAGAGGAACAAAGATTATAATTGATCTCAATGGATCTTGGTGGGAAAGAGCAGATTGCGGCCAGCCTCAGCGGAAAGCGGATCGCTGTGAATCTCAACAGGGAGCATATCACAACAGATCTCAATGGAGAGGAGCGGATCAAGCATTTTTTTTTCCCATACTATTGGTGATTGGAGGTGGGATCTGGCAGGTTTCGTGGAACCTGAGGAGGGTGGAGCAAGGTGCAGTGGTGGCAATCAAAGGTTGGAGATGGGGAGGGATCCGACAGAGGCAAGGAAGATGATGAAGACAATCAAGAGGACAGGGGTTGGGGGATTGGATTGGAGTCGGAGTGGGAACAATGGAGCATGGAACGGCAATGATGTTGGCAGCTGATCTATGATCTGGGGATGGTGGTGCATTGGGGTTACCAGGAGCAATGGTGCAGAGGAGATGCTATGGCAGATGTGGTGGATCAAGGTTTGCTCTGATACTAATTGACGCAAGATAGCAGAAGAGAGAGAGAGAGAGAGAGGAGAAGAAGAAGAAGAAGAGGGGAGAGAAGAGGAGAGGAAGGAAAGAAGAGCAACTCAATAACCTCCATTCTCAAAAATGCAAACTCTGTTCTCAACTAACATAGCAATAGGTTTACATACACATCCCAAAAATCTAATAAGGTAAACCCTAGAGTCCATATAAAAATAAAATTCTAGAGTCCAAACAAAATTCTAAAATCTAAATAAAAATAAAATTTCTTAATTTCCATATTTGCACCTAACATGCACCTGAAATTCCTTATTAATTGATGGTCCTCTGTCAGGTTCTCTATGTCTTACGAGGTACAAAGAAACCAAGAATTTCAAGATCATGTATATGAAGTATGTTTGTAATTTTAAACCATATATTAGACTGTTACTATTCATAGTTGTTAAATATAGAGGTTTCTGCTTGTTTGTCATCAAGCAAGTTTGGAATCATTAAATCAACTCCCCAGTCATTTGTCTCTAAAGTGGCTTTAAATTCAATGACAACCAACTATACTCTAAATGAAATTATAAGTTAAAGAGAAAGTGCAATATAAGGCTTCACACATGCAAAGAGGAACTAAGTGCAAAATTAAAATTAAAAGTTTTTGGATTACTGAACTTTTCTTCATGTACTTTCAGGAAGACTAAGAATCAATGTTTTAACCAAGATTTGCCATACTGTACCACACTAGTACTGAACCAATACATAGTACAAGAGGCATATCAACACTCCATATACCCAACCGACTTTCATACCAGCCATATCGACACTGCAATAAGATAATACTTGTAGGGGGTTAGGTACTAAGACAGTGAACCTTACTTTTAACCAAAACAACTAGCCTAGTCTACCCAGATATGACCAACACGATCAAGAAAGGGAGGTGAGTCATTGGTACTTCTAACAGATGTTGGCTTCAAGCATGATTGGTGTTGAGAGTCTTGAATTTGTTACATTTTGGATTAGGGAAAAACTCTACTTAAGTCATATTTTTCTAATGGATTTTCTAACAGCTCCATTAAGGGTGCAAATCTATCTGGTTGGATCTCAGCGCAACTACAAGCAGAAAAGAACCATAAAAACAAGGCCTTTAGCCACCCCTCTTCCACTTCATGAGAAGGCTTAAACCGGCCCTTTTCTTAGACCCAAGTTTAGTACCCTTGCATTTAAGTTTCAGATTTGTCAAGTCAGTGCTTTGAAGGCTCCTGGAAGCCCAACAGCAAAGATCTGTTATTTCTTGTAGTTGGTCATTTGTTCATATCTAATGGAATTCTAAATAAATTAGAATCCAGCACCCAGTAAGTATAAATTGCTTTCCTTTTCAACAGTCCAACTAAAACTGAGGAATCAACAAGAGACTGGTCAGACCTCCTAGCATGAATTTTAACGGCCCATATCGTCTTCCATCTGAGAAGCCCTATTAGGAACCAAACAGGTGGCTCACCGAACCAATTAAATGGTGGGGATCGGCTTGCCTACAGGCCCTTTAAAACTGGCTGGCCTTTTAAGCAGCAATTGGACATTTAAGCAGGGAACTTCATCGGTCCCTTTTTCCATGTTCTGCATACCCATCTTTCTCTCTCCCTCTCTCCTTCAATTTTATGCAAATCTTCTTTTTATTGTGATTAAAGCAAGAAAGCATGCCACAACTTTTGTTGCTTATAAGGTCTAAAATCATACATGGAATGAATATGCTGCTGATTTTCTCTGGACATCAGGTCTAAGTTCATATTAGAAATTGTTACCGATATTATAGGTCTCATAATAGTACACTATTTCGGAGCATACCGACACTGCCGTACCATACCAAACTGCGTACCAACATTATAATAGGATTTTACCAGTGTAAGATCCGATACTGAGATGGCGAACCTTAGTTCATATAATCTAAATTTGACCAAATTATATTCTACTTGTTCAAGTAATCTGCAAATGTCCATACAAAACTACAATAAATCTATTTCAAGCACAATTTTTTTTATTATTTGACTCAATGAAATTCAAAAATGGCATTTCAACCAGAAGTAATGTCTATTCAAGGGTTGGCTTAGTAAGATATTTTTGAGTTTTGACAATGGAGACCTAGCGGTGATGGGCTGGCACTGGAAAAAAAAAAAAAAAAAAGTCCAATCTAATTGCGTACTAACATGATATAACAATTAAACCATCTAAATATTATAAGACTTCTAAGCAATCATCATCATTGATCACCATACAAGACCTTCCAATCAAAACAGGATCTCCAGGCAGCCTTCTGACCTAACTAATAATAAATAAATATATCAGCTGTCAATTAATCAAAAACATGGTTCAGATATGGACCATGTTAGATACTCGAACTTTCATTGGGAGTCAAGAATTGTGACAGTTCATAATCTAGACTTTTAAGCAGCTGAAGACAATGCAATCACCAACAACCTGATAAATGAATTGCCTAAGTCACCACCTTATTTGGGGGTAGTCAAGAGTTCAAGTTCCATAAGGTGTTCCAGGTTTTTGATCACCCCTTAAATTGGGGTACACAAGTTACACCTGGAAGGAACAGAGGTGCAAGCGGGATACCATATCATACAGATCGAGCACATCGTTGTCATATGAAGGATCACAAACAGAGTGTATGACCCAAAGTACACACACAGTCACAATGATAGTGAAGTGCTGTGTTGTTTGGCCCAATTAGCCCCATTTGCCTTAATCTGATGGCAGAGTATTACATAATTCTGTCATGCAGGCATTGCATTTTTTAAGCATGGATTTTACTAGCAAAAACTATCCCATGTTTCATGACATTGAAAGGGTAGCCAAGGAAAGGGTACAACCACCAACCCGCAACCCACCCACCCCCCCAAAATAAAAAAAAGCACAAAAAAACAAAAACACCAACAATGCTCGCTTCTCAATTGTATGCAAGAATTCTCACTAACAAACATGATGTTTGATTACTGAGATCTCAGCTACCTCAGAAGGTGTCTGATGCCGAGATCTCAGTCTATCTCGGTCAAGATATGAAGTTCTGTAAAAATAGGAAAAGACAAGATTTTGCAAATCCCAACCAACAATATTACAGGAACCAAGATTATTGAGATCTCAGTTAATATCATAAACCTGACTAGATTCCATGTTAGGCTACATTTGGACGCCGAATAGCTAACCACCCCTTGAAAAACTTTTAACCATCGATATTCACTCCCTTACCAACTAACACATGAAATAACTTTAGTTGCTGTTTGGTTGGTGCTCTCATGGTTAGTAGGATAAAGTTGTGAATAAAGTAAAAATGTACAGAGGAAAAAAGAAAACCTTTTGGGGGTTAAAGTTAAATCACCAACCCCTGAAATAATTTTAACCTAGTTAAGTACTTTTTCACCTGTTGACTGAATTAGTTTGTTCATCGTTTTTTGAGTGGTGTTTGGCTGGTTCATCAGATAACCATCCGCCCTTTGACCAGCATCCAAGCACAGCTTTAAGACAGTTTATTTAACAATTTACTTAAGAAAATTAAGCTTCTAAAAGGCGAATTAGGCAATCTCGGCCAATCTTTTGATATGATATCACCAGTATATTGGGATATATCAGTCTATATTGGCAAATATAATCTGGATCAAGATACAGATTTTATCATTTCAGTGACTGCCCCTTGTACCAATAAAACCTGGTATCTCGGCTAAGATACCGGCTGAGATGAAAACCTTGCAAACATATTACATTATGACCCACCTTTGGTACTATTTTAAACCCCCAAACGACAACGATACAAAAGCATGCTGATTAATGAATCTCCATTGCATAACTTTGGTGCCAATTTTAATCTCCAAAGACAATGATACAAGAACACACTGATTAACAAATCTCTGTTGCATGACAAAAACATGCTATACTCTGCATTAAGAATAAAGGGCCATCTGCCTAAATTAAAACTCCCGATCTGCAGAATTTTTGTTCGAGCAGTAGATATTCAGGGACTGTTTTTTATTTTGGCTTTTGCAGTTTGCAGTAGCATTCTCCTCTAGAAAACAAGTGCAAACTACAAATATTATCCCCAAGCATCTTGGCACTCCCAATCAGAAATCCACTCAATTTTCCTTCACATACACGGATAAGATCCATTTAAAATAAGATCAAGTCTTCAAAAAGAGCAATGCATAAATCTACAATTATGCGTTTAATTTCTGAATCAAATTTCCTGTTTTCTAACAGCAAATTCTGAACATGTTGCTGGTTTCTAATGCTCTATTTTGACTAAAGAAGAAAACTAAAAGGGAGAGTCCTCAAAAAAGAAATATCCATCTAGGTATACAACTCTATTCCTGCAGATTCTCTTATCTGATCTTTTCCTATTTTCCTACTTGCTTCATATAGAAGATATCCTTTCGTGTGCCAAGCAATTACATTTTAACACTTATGCTGACTCTCTCTCTCTCTCTCTCTCTCTCAGCCTTCTGACTTGTGAGTTATGATTATTGTTTTGCATACTTGCTTTGTATTCGTAAAATTCATCAAAGGATCTCAAACAAAATACTGAACTTGTGGGCATTTATCCCCTTAATTGAGAAAAAAAAAAAAAAAGCTCAGCATTTTCGAATTGCTTTGTTAAGATTTTCAGGGTGGGGAAGGGGGAACTAAGAAGTACTATATAAGCCAAAACTTGTACAATATTTAGAAAATGTAAATCAATTGACAAGGATATTAATAAATTGGTGCAGAAGGTGGAAGTATGGTAAGAAGAGGACATAAAATGAGAACACACAAGAAAATACAACTAACCAAAAACTCACCTGCAAGTCATTGCAAAGAAGAGATACACCGTCAACCATGATCATATCAACATAAGGGTCTGCAAAAGTCAAAGAAGTTTGCTAGAATTATCATCCAAAGAATAATAAACTAGTTAGACTGAATTAAACAAATGGGGGGTGGGGGATGGGACTATGATAGTGCCCATAGTCACCAAACTCCTTTAATGTTAAATCTCCAGATCATCACTCTGACCAGCTCCTTAATATTTAATGCGGCTTATAGTTTTGCTGGTTTTTTCAGATTTCAATCTGCCCATGCAAAATTTCCACCACAAACAGAACAATGACGATGATGAAACAAAATCCTAGTCCCAACTCCCAAGACTGTTTTTACCAGTAGAACTATATCAATCATATAGCACTAAAAGCTGAAGTGATCAATTAGAAAAAAAGGACGATAGACTTCAAGAACAAGTTACCAAAAAGGTGTTCAACCATCTTACATCCCAAACATTTTCTTCCTCAATTTCATTATCTGGAAATGCATCATGAACAAACAGCAAGTCACAAAGAAACAGGAAGTTCATCATAGATAAATTAGCGAAAATTCTCCACTCTATAGTATCACTCCTTACTATGGAAGCAATCAATTATATCTTAACCATTAAGCAAAAGTCCACTAAATTGTTTCCAGTCAGGGCAACTTCAAATGATTATGAAGTAGAAGAAAGTTAGGGAGGTATCAAACAGAAGGTACTGGAAAAAAAGTGGGTCATAAAGGAAAAGACTGAAACCGTGATTCCTTTTTTTAACAGGATATCTTTAAAAAAACAATTTGGAAATGGCTGACATAGTATTCCATGATTAACATCGTTAAGACTCCTCTATGGATGCTTGATTATCTTAAATCTGCAATATTCCTCACCACATGTCAGAGTTGATAAGTAGATAATACTAACAAAGTGATAAAATTAAGGAATCTAAATCCACCGTCCCTATAATTTCAAAATGCCAAAAACAATTTATAGATTGATTTCTAAATTACATAATTATGGGATTTGGTGTCACCGTCTCCAATTAATTTCTCCAACTTCTACATCATTTCATTTCCTATCTTAGTCCATCACTATAATGCAGAGGCATCACAAAGCTATTATGTTTGGGAGTTCAAAACATGCTATAAAGAAAGGCATCCAGATTCAAATGGGTACTTTCTGCATCAAGACAACTCAGCAGCAATAAATTTCAAATATTTCTGTACCACGGGAATCAAGTGCATGCATGAAAATGCCTCTGAAACAGCAGTCAAGCATACAACATTGGACAGAATGGTGGTTCCAGATTAGTAGAACAGTGTTGATCGTCAAGATAACTCCGCAATCACCAAGCTATAAAACAACCAAATATTACAAAATCTGACATATACCATGCATGTGAATAAAATAGGATCATTTATATAGTCAAAAACTGTTGTTGCTCCCATTTTACCAATGCAACTTAAGTGCAAATGCGAAAACAAACACTTGATAGGCCACAGACCATAACCAGGATAGCTTTGTAAATTAATTATAAGAACTCGACCACTCTGGTTTGACTCACATGAAGATTAGAAACTAAGACTAAAATTATTCTGTAAACATTCAACTAGCAAATTGACATACATGTGTGCTTTGCATCATCGCATGACACCAGCAAAGCTACTAAAAGTTAGAGTTGTGTTTCAACATCATGACAAAAAGTCAACAATCATATGGCATCCAGCCATCAAATACCAGGCCCAAAACAAGATAGATTGTCACACTGTTAACCATGCACATCTCATCCTAAAACCTACATAGTGGCACCTCTGGAAGAATAGAAAGCAGAGCTTAAACCATAAAAAGGCTACACATTACTGTCTCCTTTATCACATGGAAAAGCAGTGGAGACCATATAGTATTAATGATGGTTTTAAACCCCAGTGGGATGGGGGGTGTCCCTGCCATCCTATCTCGCTCCTATGAGAAAACAGAAATTGGGACAAGGAGGGGCCCAAAACACACCTAAGTAGGGTGAAATCATTCTAAGGCTGGGATAAAGAGAGAAACAAAGAAGCAACAAAGGAAGAAAGGAAAGAAAGAAGAAAAAGATGATGATGAAGAAGAAAAGAAAGAAAAGAAGGAACGAAGAAAAGGGGAAAGAAAGGAAGGAAGGAAGAAGAAAAGAAAGAGAAGGAAGGAAAGAAGGAAGAAGAGAAAGAAAAAAGAAAAAGGAAAGAAAAAATGGAAGAGTGAAAGAAGAGAGGAAGGAAGAAGAGAAAGAAAGAAAGAAAGAAAGAAAAAGAACGAAAGAAAGGGGAAAAGAGAGGATGGAGGGTACCTACCATGGTGCTCAACTGAGATGGCTGCCAAGATGGGTGGGATGTTCGGCACTACATTCCATGTACAAACCGAGACGCCACCATCCCATCATGGGTGTTTAACAATGTGGTTTTAACAGAATTCATAATTAATGGACCAGTAAATTCAAGTTAAGTCTCCCATCTGCTCATATACTAGATATTAATGCCATTGGCAAAGGCACAGTTGCAACGAGTGAATAATGTAGTCATTGGGAAAAAAGTATGATTTGGAAGGAGCAGAAGATTCAATCCTTGGATTATCAATCTGGTAATCATGATAAATGATGGCTGTCAAGACATTGGAGATGGATAAACAAATAGGCATAGTTCATGTCACTCTTGGTGAAGCATGGCTGATGCCACAACCTTAGAGGAGAGAGCATTTTGTTTTCATGTTCACAGTGATAAGTGAGACCTGAAGTTGCATTACATGAACAAACATGTCCTGTTTTGTGTTATGATTGACTATGGGGAGAGGAAAAATGGGGAGGGGTTAAGTTTGATATAATCTTGTCGCATTTCGTTGACACACCACCCAAAAGAGTTAACAAGTTAAATCATAAAAGTTGACAAAACTCCAAACACTGATGCAGCTATATAAACAATCAAAATGAAAGCTGAGCATGCATTGTTGCTGTGACATCAAGTAATAAAATAAGTTAAAGGCAATGACTTTAACAGAACATCAAAATACAAAGTTTAGATCATAACCCATTTTGCATGTGTGGCAATTAGAGTTTGTACCATAAAAAAAACTCCAGCCAAGACAAGTTCATCTCAATAGCATCAAAGACATATCATCATTGTCATGCAAACCCTTTATTATCAAATTGGATCTGACCATGTAGTAAAATTGTTAGCGTCGAAAGCCTACTGAAAAGTGCAGAATTTAACAACCAACCATCAACCTAAGCTCAATCCCTTGAGATTCTAAGAATCAGTGGTAAATCTTGGGAAATACAATTTTAGACAAGAAAGAGGCCCACTGTCAAACCAAGCTGGCCCGTGGATGAGCACCCACAACTCCCTTGTTTGTTGCAGTCAAACCTTGGAGTAGTAAACCACTAAACTTTTCCTAGATTTTGAGATATTCTGGATGAAGATGAGATGACAAGTTATGGTTTGCCTGAGGAATTGTGGAATCTACAAAGAATTTACTGACAGGTCCAAATGAGAAACATATTCCTATGAGACATGCAGAGCACAATGAAAGATACAATCATACTCCAGTTTAAGATTTCTTCTAGTAAACCAGCAAATCGCCACCATCACTCTGGTCATGGTAGACTACTAGTCTTTTGCTCTTGCATCTTAAGATCAAGTGCCTATAAGCTTCTTACAAAGAGAAGTTCATACTTTAATTCAGACATCGTCGCAAATTCTTTTCTAAATCATGTATTACATAAACTTCTTGAAACCCACAAAGTATTTTTCAAATTTTATCTAAGTTCCCAATTTTGTTACAATTTGCTATAGATGTGTATGAAAAGACAATTGAAAGATATGTGTCGAGTTCCTCTTAATCTATTAATTTTTTGAATTAATGGTGCATTATGGAACACCGTACCGAGCCAAACCATCCGATACACCCCATACCAAAACATACCGGGGCAAAATCGGTATGGCTCCACCCTGGTTTTCGAAAAACAGACCAAACTGTCCTAAACCAATCCAAACCATCTGGTTCAGATCCGTTCACCCATCATTCTAATAAGTTAGATGGCTAGGAAGGCTCTTCCGAACCTTCTCAAGCCATTTCCCCTTCTTTTCAACATCTCCCCTTCAAAAAATCAAAAAGCAGCCCAAAAATAAGAGGAAACATTGGATTAAGGGGTCCTTCTTTTGTGGGTAAATACCATGAGAAAGTTGGTCAATTTTCCCATTGACCAACTTACCCATGTTCTCACATTTTTCAAGATAAGTAAGTTACTTTACCATGGGCAATATTTACACATAAAATGGGAGAAAGTTTTACTCATCCAAGGGGCGGCTAAATTATTTTTCCATCAGCCAGTAAAGTAAACATTTAATGTTGTGCCTAAAATGCCCATCCCAATTTCTAAAATCTCCATCATTCAATGCTTAATAACTTAGTCAAATCTAAAAAGCATAAGGGATATCACGAGAAATATGGATAAATTTTACCAACTCATCCAGAAAAGTAGTAATATAAAAGAACATAGATAACAAATTCCGAAGCCACTTTCCTATGTATAAAAGAACATAGGTAAATTATTTTTCTATCTAAATATTGCCTGAGAAATATTTATCCAGAAAAGTATGGATTCTCATGCAAATCTTTGACCTACAAAAGAACGGACCCTAAAAGTATGTAACCTTCTCCCCCATCTCCCCTCCTCTTTTTTTTTTTTTTTTGAGGCCGGATATTCCAAGAAATTAGAAAAACAACAAGAGATCATGTCAAAATTTTTAATTTTGGCATGATTTTATTATATGTTGTAAATCTATGGATGATTTATACAATGATGCTAAAATCATTAATTTTCGTTAAGTATATAATTTTTAAATTTAAAAATATATTTTTTAATTAAAAAATATTTTAAAAAATATAATTCGAAAAATAACTATAAAATCAAAATATTGTTTAAGAACATGCAAGCTACTCTCAGCATAAATTTATTGTCTGTTTATGAAAGTTTTCATGCATCATGCACATAGCAACCTAGGCCTAAGTTTGAATAAAAATGATAAATAAATATCTTTTCATGTATGCGCAGGGGCTTAGAAAAATATACACATAGAATTTATGATAGGGTTATATATGGATCTATGCTCAAATTAGTTTTCTGATTTTTTGAAATTTAAAATTTTCAAATTAAATAACTAATAAATATCAAATTAATTCAAAAGATTATAATAAATTAGTACTACATATTGGATAATTTAGAATGAGGTACAAAACAAATTTTTCTAAATTTATGATATTTAAAATATTTTTTTATTAAAAATATTTTAAAATAGAAATAATTATGAAAAATTATAATTATGTATTACATAATTTAGAAGCATTCTCAGCAGTAGAAAATATATTTTTCTTAAGATAATAAAATTTTATTATATTTATAAAAATACTAAATTGATGTGCTTCTTAATCTTGTAGGAACGGATCCATCGAGGAAGAACCCAGAGTATGACATCTATTAAGATCACAAGCCAATGCTTTCGGATCAGCACCACTAGAAATGCAATTGATATAATACAAAATTTGAGAGATAATTAAGTTAAAGCAACACTTGATTAGTAGCTACCCCGATATAGCCACGTGTCATAAATATCCACAGGAGATCTGGCATATGATTTAGAAGTATTTCATTGATTTCAAAGTAGTGAAAGAGAAGGCTTCGAAGAAGAAGACAGAGATAGACTGCTAAGCCACAGAGCCATCTTCCTATCACTCCAAGAAGTCAGAGAAGACCTCCACTTCAAATGACGAGGAGGCAATAGATCCAAGCTGCCATTGATGCAAGCTTAGAAGATCCGTGATAGCTTGAGGAGTTGGCCAGACATAAGGTTCGATTTGGACCATCATATTATGAGTCTGGATCAAGCTCTGCAACTATCAAAGGAGAATCAGAGTTCAGGAGGACCTCCTCAGTTTGGAGGAACATCAATAAAGATGGTAGCCATATTGCATTTGCACTAGAAAATTTTGGCAGTGGGAAGAACTCATCTAGAGAGATTCCATCAGGTGCCACCATCTATGACTTGGATTCCCAGCAATAATTCAAAGCAACAGAGGATTGATAGTATGTTAAAGAATGACAGAAAAATATATGTGGTGAGCTATTGGATCCTGATTTCAATTCAACTACATCCCAACAAATATGACAGGCAGCACATACTATCGCTCTGCCATTTTAGCCATAAAGACTACTAGACTGGATGTAGATCCTCTAAGACCAAAAGACAATTTATGGTGACCTTCTTGACAACAAGTTAGAAAATTGGATTTCATCCTATCAGAACAAGTGGCCCACATATGGAGCGACGGTAATGTGTAACAATTGGACTGGTCCTACTAGATGAAGCATCATCAACTTTCTGACATACTATAATAGAAAGATATAGTTCCACAAGTCAAGTGATGCTTTTGATCAGGTGCATGATGCCATGTACATTCTGAGATTGATGGAGGAGATAATTGATCAGATAAGATAGCAAAATATAGTGCATATTGTCACCAATAATGGGCCACAATACAAGACCACAGGAGAGATCCTGATGGAGCGGCAATTGTAGATTTGTTGGACCTTATGTGCAGCACATTGTATTGATCTCATATTGATGAATATTGGAAAGTTTCGTGAAGTGCAACAAATAGTGGAGTCAACGTTGGATATCACTAGATTCATCTACAACCACACATGCATCCTGTCACTTATGCGGAGATACACAAGGAGAGAGATCCTAAGATCAGGTGTGACCTGGTTTGCTATAAACTACATAGCACTTGATAACTTTTTAGATAAGAAAGCAGGTCTGCATCAACTGTTTGTCAATGTCGAGTGACGGGAGAGCAAAAAAAACCAACATGAAAAAGAGTCATATCAAGGACTTAAGGACGAGGCAGACATTCTAAACAAGGGTCGAGAAGATAGTAAAGGCTATCCACCTTTATATGGGGTGCTTCGGACCGAAGACATTAAGAGATATCCCCAAATGTGCTTCTTATATCACATGATAGAGAGCACAGAAAATCAGATTAGGATGGCAGTCGAAAACATGTCCAAGAGTACATCAACATCATTGAACGATGGTGGGACTACCAGATGGATAAAGACATGCAACTAGCAAATAAGAAAGAAATCAATAAAATTACTACTTTTGTACTTATACAACTTTACGTACATAATTATAAAATCAATCTACAGTTTACTACCTGAATCCGAGTTCCAATACACCATACCTGAGATAGACATGGATGAGAAGCTTCTGATCACCCTACGTAATGGGATACATAAGATGGAGCTCAATCCAAAAATCGCAACTGTGTCTAAAAGAGATAGGTTAAGTGGTATATTTTTTGTTAACTCTATCTTCAACCAGTAACATATGCTCACAAGTATATTTTTCACGGGCAAAAATATTTAGAGAGGGCACTGAAAGTTTTGGAGACAAATCAACTATCATAATCAAACACAAGATAACCAAATAGATTAGATATCAATGACGACAACTCTTACCTGATGTTATATAGAAACTAATATGGTACATTATGATATAGTCTTATACGTAATTTTGCTCAATGCTTTTGCAACTGAATGATGGATTCATTTTGATTTATTGGCAAAAAATCTAAAGCGACCTACCATCTAGATCCTCTCCTAGATGATCTCCTCAAGTGATTGCGAGCACAATTGATCGACCTTCGCCCTCATCCACAACAAAAAAAGGAACCATCTAACACAGAGACACCTCGACGACCTTTTATACGTTCACCACAATCTGAGGTTAAGGCTGAAATGCATTCAAAAAGAAGTTGAGCTGAAATACTTAGACCCAACTGTAGATGCATTTGTTAGTAATGACAAATCCGATAATCAGATGAACTGTGAGCCAGCAGCAGAAGCCAAAGCTTTATGAGTCAGAATCACCTTCATGACCAGCTAGTTTTGTAGCTAGCAAGATTAGGGTGGATGCTGAGTGATGGGCTATTGGCAACATTCTACGTAGGCTCCCAACTGATCAGCCACAACTAGAAGGGCCATTAGAGACTCATTTATCGCATGACTCCATGTCCAAGACATCAACGTAAAGATTTGACCAAGAGATGCTTAGATAAGGTCGGCATGCTACATAGCATCTCAAAGAGGAGGACATCCATCCTCGCAACATAATTAGCCAAAGCAAGGCAAGAGAGAAGGGCAGACAATTGTTCAGCAGAGACAGAAAAAGGAAAGGCAGTTGCAGTCTCGATGAAAAGAGTGGAGTTAATTCACTCAGATTCAGACACCAGAGAGAGCATGATTGATAATTCTGATGGTATTGAATCTAGTGGTTAGGAAGGGAGTGCATGACAGAAGACCACCGTATATAATATACAGCCACGGGATGGTCTTCGATTCACTGATAAGTCTCAATTTATGTATACCCCACAAGCTAGGGATCACGATGCACGAGCTCGTAGAGCCCACGAGAATACGATAGCATACAGATAATGGACCCATCGAGATCATTCAATATACGATATAGCTGCAAATATCCTCACATGTAGAGTAGGATCCGTGGACATATCAGGTTCATCATCGTATTCTGGATCCTATGGTTCGCAGTCACATATAGCTTATGATCCATAGAGATATAGATATAGTGCGCCCAACGCATCATCTTCAAGTAGCTACTATCCTATACAGTCCAGAGCATCCTTTTATGGGTCAGATTTTGCTATTGGTATATTCAGATGAGCTCCGCCACAATCGTACTATCAATTTGAGCACACCTCTCAGAGCCACACTTCAATAAGAGATTTGCGACCGGTTACCATCTAGTGTGCATACCTTATAGGATGAGCATACAGGACTATAATGCCGCTTGGATAGAGAGAGGTTGATGTTCCTCTTGATGATGCAAATGATCCGGATCAAGATTCGCGGACTCGGTACCGAAACCTATATCGGTTGCCGATCGATACAGTACTGTACCGTATCATACCGAACTGTCCCGTACTGATAATAAAAAATCAAAAAAAAATCCCATCCAATGACACAAAAAAATAAAGAAAATCGGACCGAAGCGGATCAAACCGCCCGATATCGGGGGGTTCAGGCCAATACCATACCAAACCGATCGATTCGGTCTGGTTCAGACCATTTTTCAAAAATTCGATCTAAATGAGACCGGTTCCCTGCAGCTACAGTACGGTGTAGGGTGTGCCGATCGGTTTGGACATGTACGAAATACCATGATCCGGATATTTATGAACACATCGATAAGCAAAGAGATGCTAGATCTCGATATATATATTTAAATACATACAACCAATTGTATCATTTTAGAGTTATATATTATTAATTAATTTGAGCATATTAAAGTTCGATAACACCTAGTCCTTGTAAGGTTGTCCCTAAAGATCAACGTCGTGCATGATTAAGGGTGTACCGGAATGATAGAAACATCAATAGCATCAAAACCATTAATTTGAACTTAAAATCATTCCAAAAATCATGAATCTCAAAGATGACAAAGCCAAAGAACTAATATGTGAAGAGCCTAAGATTGGTTTTATCATGTGAAGAGTTTATAAGGATCCATCATGCAACAATACCACCATCTAAGACTTGTTAATTGAAAATCTGTTAGTTGATGATCCATTGGACTTCTCAAAGCCAAAAGATCAAAATAATGAAAATCCATGCGAGGAGCATACATGGCAAGATCAAGTTAGTAATGTAAAATCAATGATCAAAATCAAGCCAAATGAAGATCCATTCCTCACTGATTTGCTTGATTCCTTGAAGATCGCCATCAAACAAATGATCCATGCCTTGTTTCTTTGTAAAACAATGCACATCAAACAAACAATCAAATCATAAAGACTCAGTGGAAGATCAAGCTTTTGGAGAAAGAACTCAGGGACAAGAGCCATGTAGCCAAAGCGAATGATGCGAGACATAATTGCATGGCATTCAATAGCCTGAATTTTGCTGATTTGAATTTCTTTAATTGTAGCCTTTAGATCAAAATCATTAGAGTGTTTTGAAGTCCAATAATACCCACTCAAAAACATATCCGGGAGTCAGTTTAGGTAAGTTTAGGGGTCAGTTACTATTCACATGACTGTTGAGGGATTTGTGATGCTACAGTACCCACGAGTTGTTAGGGGTCAATAAGTTGTTTGTTTTAGAAATTTATTAGCTATCTTTTTAAAGATTCCCAATAGGATTAAGTTGTCTGTTTTAGAAATTAATTAGCTATCTTTGTAAAGAGTCCCAAGAGGATAAAAATTCATTAACTTGTTGGTCAAGCTTGTGAATTATAACAAGGGTCTAGAAAAAGACTTGTATGCTATTTCTTTAAAAAAAATGAATAGACAGGTTGACGCCAAGTTCAGTCATCTTATTTCCTACCCAACCCGCCCCCGCCCCCCCGGCCACATCTTCCCTCCTCTCTATAACTCTCTCCTATTGTCCTACATCAGTATTGACTAATAAAATCCTAAATAAAATAAAACAGTCCCTGTCTTACACCTTCTCTCAGAATAAACAATACAAATGCTATCGCATATTAAGAATTGTTAAGAATCTGGGGTGGCCTAGCATGGTTCTAAGATAAACACATAATAGCATATAGATCTTACTTACATGACATTCTGTTTTGTCATGCAAATGGCATTATATATAGCCTATCAAGTTATCATGCATCACACTATATCACACAGTGCATGCTAATTGTTTTAATGCTAGAATTGGTTACTGTTTCTTCCCTTCTTTACTTCTGTATGGTGCTACATATAATCTAGGAAGTTATCATGCGTGAAACTATATCAAGTGGTGCACGCTAATTGTTTTAAATGCTAATATTTGAAACAATTTCTTCCCTTTGTTATTTCCAAATATGAACTACCTACCCAATGTGGTACATGCACAATTTACTCATTTAAAGTATTGAAGACAAGGTCTGAATTATGACATTCCAGAAAACACAGTGACCCTGACCCTAAGTACAAATAACAAATGATGTAGCACCTCCAAGATGCTGGTACAAATACCCAGAAAAATAAAACCCCGAAGACAAAATTGTTTACGTGCTTTAAATTTCGAGCTATCAAGCCATAAACATGTGTCAAATGGGATTCGATTTCTTAGGGATGTCTATAAATGTACAAGGTTGAAGCTAGAGAAGCAAGTGTTCAGGAGCACAAGTCTTACTTCTTAAAATTTCCAAAGCTTGATAAGTTCAGGTCAATGGTACACTTCGATGTAAATATCCATACATCGACACATAAAATTATCAAAAAATGTAGAGCTTAAGGGCTAATCCAAAAGCAAAAGCATAAGCATTAGTCCAACTATTGATTTCAACAGTAAGATCTTTACAACAGAACTAAGAAGAGAGAATGAAAAGTTTGAGCAAATCAACCCTTATATTGTTATCATATTACAATCCAGTTATTTACGTACGAAAGAAGTTCTAAGGAGCAGTTACAAAATGTAATATTTCTTCAACTGGGATACAATAAGTCACATAACTTGCCTTTGTATCTATTGTAAAGCTCTTCAAGATGTCTAGAATCTGTCACTGCTCTAATTTGTGGTTGGCTATAGAAAAAGTCAAAAGCCCCCTCTAGATGCCAATCACTGGCTTTCAAAGCCTGAAGAGCAACCTTCTCACTGCACCATCCAAAAGCATGACTTATAAGATCTTAATGCATAGGAAACAACAATTATTGCATAACATTAACAAACTAATAGCTGAAATTAACTAAATATTCAACACATTCTGGTCATGCACAGGATGCAAAATATAAAAAATTAAATAAATTAAGATCACACATTAATGACCATGTTGAATGACTCAAATCATCTAAGGAATTGGAAATTTGAAATTAAGAATGACATTAGAATCACTTCAGAAAAGGGAGAAGATTGTTAATGGACTATAATGATGGAGGACTCATATAAAAGCTTCAAGTAGGAATGGCATTTCTCATTGGGGATCAAACCCACATATTATATTTAGTGAAGGGACAAAGTTTGAATGAGTTTTAGAAAATGTGATAATAAATAATCCCATAAATAATCAAAAGAGGAAGATTTTCAGGCAAAATTAAGATCAAACAAAATGTTATAATAAAAATAACCATAGCAAAGCAAATATGGAATAAGGTCATCAACATGATGGAGATGAAGGTGGGTAGACTAAGGCATAAAATAGCAAAAGGAAAAATCTGACTAAAATGAATGGGTCTCTAATGTAACAGAGAGAAGAGGCTTCAATACAAATCGAAAGGTTCTTTGCTTGAAGCAATTCAGGAGAAATCATGCTTCAATGATCTAATGACTGTGAGATATAGGAAATCCAAAGGCAGAAGCAAGTGGAGCTGAGGTAAGCGATGCCTACCCAGGGCACCTCCAAAAGAAAAAGCCCTCCAAATACTTTGAATGACCACCAAAATCTAAGCATCCTCCCCACTACTCCTTGCCCACCCCACCACTCCTTGCCCACCCCACCACTACCACCGTGCAACCAACCCCCCCCCCCCCCAACCCCCCGAAAAAAAACCCACACCACCCCCAAAATCTAGCAGAAAACCATCCACCTATACCCACAAGAATGACAAGTTAGATCTAATTATGTCAATGAAAAACAATAGTAGTTATCTCATACTTTTAGACATCCAGATTGGAATGAGATTATTATTCAATAAAAAAAGGAAACATTCACCATTTATTATTTGGCTTAATATCATCGTATTGGAAAACTTAAATTGTTGTCAAATTAAAAAGTTCGATGGCAATAATAGAACAGCCAAATCTGGTGAGATGCCCAATTATGTCTTGCCATATATCTCCTAAAGCACATTTAAAGTTTCCATCCTCGTTCACAACCTAATTCTCCTCTCTCATACCGATGATTCACTTCTCCACTTTACCATGATAATGGTCAGACTACCACCTATATTACTTTCTTTTTCCTCTCTTTTTACCATGCCCATGCAAGTGAAAGAACCATGAAAATGTTGTGATTAAAGAGAAGAGAGAGTCTATCAAGCTAGGATGTTCTGTTTATGATTAAACATAAGAGAGATTTTTGCAACGCACGTGACAGAATAAAATGCAAGGCTATAATTAAAGAGAGAATAGGGAGTCAACAATACCAAATTAAAAAGAGGAGAGAGAATCTACTGAGATAGTATGTGTGATCTATTTGATACACATCATTCAAGTTAAAAGATAAATAAACAAAGGAAGAGCAAGTAAATATAGTTCTTTCTTTTTTATTGCGATTTCTTTCTTTTTTATTGCTCAGTTAATTTTTTTTTTTTTTTAATCACAGGGCATGTGAGGAAACAATATGAAAGCCAAGGACAATGGGAGCAATTGTGTTTATTTTTTCTTTCTTTTCTTTTTTTGGCATGGGGATTGCAAGATAAGGTGAGGCTTCAAAGCCAGCCTCCAAGCCTTAGGAATTATATAAAATAAAACAAATTTGACATATATGGTATGTTTTTAATAACTGTTCCACTACGTGAAACCTTCATTGTGTTTAAAATACATCCAGATTCAAAACACAAATCAATTACAACCGATATATACTACATCCATCATAATGCTAATATGCAACTATTTTGGCCACTGTTGTTTGATGATATCCTGCATTCAAGAGTTTAAACACAAAAGAAATAGTACTTTAAAATGAATTCCTCCAAAAACCATCATTTTACTGTTACGAGCCATTATGTTTTCTTTTGACCTTCAGACATATGAATAATTTAGATCAACAAAATAATTTTAAAATCAATTTTTAATATTTTTCATATCAAAATCATAATAAATAATTATAATTTTAGATCATCACAATTATAAATCCATAGCAAAATTGTTATAATCATGTCAATACATTGTCCTTAGCAACCCCACCACATCACCCCCCCCCCAAAAAAAAACAAAAAGGTGGGGGAGGGGGGGGTTTAAAATTTTGGTTTCTTCACTGGCAGTATCAGAGATGACCGCAGCAGCAGTTGAATGGAATCAATGGGTGGTTAATAGATAACAAATTAAAAATTCATATTTTGTTCACCCACAAATTACGAATTTGACAAGCAAGAAACCAGTGGAATGATTGAGTTTGCATTTTATGCTCAAATTATGTATATGCACCTAAAGTCTTCTCACTCTTCCCCTTCCAATCCTATTCCTTCTGTTTCAGTGTGAGAGACAGCATAAAAATACTGTAAAATGGTTGCAAGGTTATTATTATGTAATTCACATGCAGAGCAAGAACTATTTTTATGTTCAATCTTCATTAATGAATCCATGCAGAATATGATACCACTCCCATCAATAAATAGCCTATAATGATGTCAATCGAACCCAACCATGACAAACCTAGGTTGATCCAACATATCCAGACCCATTAGCAAAATTGAAGGAAAAAGATAAGACTGAGGAAGTTTGACAACATGCATTAATCAGAAGCATACCTGGTTCCAGTTATTGCCATAAACTGCTGAACTTTGTCACGATGTCCTCTTCCCAATTTATGCTGTCAGAAATATATACAAATTTACTGAGAGGCAGTAAGAACTTACTCGAGTCAAAAGAGCTAGCAAAAAATATTTTTTTTTTCTTTTTGCAACGTTGAGTTCAAGCCTGCAGCATAGTTCATAGCAAGAATATTTACAAACTCAAGATCCAACACAGCTCACCCATTTTGTAATCAAAAATAAAGAAATAAATGACCAAGAGATTTACGAAATGATAAGCAACTCAGCAGCAAATATGCGTTCTTTAGATTTCAATTTTTTGTGGAAACAGCTTCAAATTGATGAAATGTATTCCTTTTATGCAATTGGCTCGAAGACTTTAGCTATCAAAAACTCCAAACTTGCTGCAAATAAGAAATCTTTGACTGCAGAGAACATCTTTCACCTTTTATTGTTCCGCAAAGAATTTATAATCTAGAAGAGGCATATACATAACTTCAAACCATTCATGGGTAGGCCAAAAATTCATATTAGCAAGACGATACGCAACTACAGAATATAATAAGAATTTATCAAACAAATTCCAATATAATATATATATACACACACACACACACACAAAATCATTCATCTAAATCAACAAAAGAGGAATTCCCAAGCAATAACACTGCTCGAAAGGAAAGGAAAACTAATACGAACAATATAGGTAAAATAAGGAAGAAAACTTCGTGAGAATATAGAAAAATGGGAAGAAGAAAAATAGCCATGAGATCGGAATCTCTGACCAAGAACTGAACGAGAGGTCGATTATAGTGTGGAAAAATCGCACGATACTAACCATGTTGAGTTCGTCGAGGAACACCGAGAAATCCGAAAAAAAATCGATCGAAAAGGCGTCGGAGAGAAGAGAATTAGGGTTCGGAAATGTGTTCTTTCCTCTCTCTCCAGCCCCTTTCCTTTCTTCCTCTCCGCACCCTTCTCACTTGGCCCCGGACCAGCGTCCCAAAGGGAGCTGGAATTATTTCCACCACAGAAAGTAAAATGCCCTTACTCTTTCATTTATTATCAAAAGCATTTCATTCCATTCATTGTAATATAAAGGCAAACGGAGGGCCATTTCGTGAAATGGATCGTGAGAGGACAGCGACGGAATTGATGGAGCGGTTCTGGGAGCGAATACCGGGTGCGCTCCGCGTGTTGATATCTGAAAGGAGCTGTCATCTCGGCTGTCGATTTAAGAACGGGCGGTTAGAAATGGATTGGTCCGCAGTTTAGGCCTCCACTTATCCGAGCAGCTGCGTTTCATGGGCCCAAGATGAGTCATGGATGATGCTTATTTTGGATGTGGCACTACGCTGCATCTAATTTTGTAGTCGAAGTCATGAACATGACACGTCGGATGGGACCCTCCCATCATGTCGTGTGGTGCTCTTGGCAAACGCGGCAGACAAACCTTCATTTAGGCATATTTTAAGATAGATACGGAGTTTGCCGAAACACAAACTCCAGTTGATGTATTGATGTTGCAGAATTATCTACTTTCTGATCCAACCTCTTCTCCAGAAGTCACTATAAAATATCTATTGATGACCCAACAAGATCATCATGAATATCAAAGAAGAATCTAAAAATCAAAAGTGAAGCAGTGCAATGTCATCAATTTTAGTCCGACCTTCAGATTGGATATTTACTGACCTTTGAGTCGGAATCCATCTGACGACAAAAAATGATGCTCGATGAGATGTGATATGCTTAAGATGGAGCTTTGATTCTACCCTGATATTAAACAGCCAGTCTATTTGATCATGCTGATGATTCTTGAAATCTCTCAGTAACTTTCAAAATATGAGCATAACTTGTAGCTGACATCCACGACTAATAAATCTGATCTACAGATACGATCTGTAGTTGAGATCTATGACTAACAATTCTAATCCATAGATTAGTAGGTGAATTCCAGCGACTTGTCAAATTATGGTCTCATGGGCCCTAACTGCCTATCAGATTCTGAGGTGCCAGTTTATGGCTCTATCTTTATATAAAGAGGTAAAAAAGAAAGATCCTAAGGTAAGACTCAACTCCAAAATGAATATTCTACTCCTATTCTCCTTTTTGCTCCTTCGACTGTTCTCTAAACTCTGGTTAACATAAATATCAGAGGGTCCTCTACCGAACAAATCTCGATGAGTAGACATTCTTTGCAAGTCTATTAACTGTTGTGAGCAACCCACACTCTCTGAAGCATCTGATCGATCTCTGAATGCATTGCCACTAGGGTTTAGCGGCAACAGATTGGTGTGCTAGATAGGAGAAGAGAAATCAATTTTGAAGGAGAAAATGGCAAGGATGTGAGTGCAAAATACTTCAACTAATTCTGGTCAGTTTTTCTCACGATAGGATGAATGACTAGCTCCACAATCCGAACTGGTTCTTTTCGCACTGTCATAATAGTAGACCGCGACAATTTGTTACTCTAATACAGCAAGTGCAAACCCTTATAGCCACCATCCAAGATCTCCAATAGGCAATAGATGGTGGAAAAGCAATAGCAAGAGCAACAGCCTAAGGAGCAAAGTCTATATGCCGCTCCATCTCGACACAACTGATGATCTCAACCTGCTCAATAGTCTCATCATTCGGATCCTCCGATCCGACAAACTCCCCCTCATCGTTAAAGCTCGAATTAGGAGAAATGGTACCATTCTCCATCAGGATCGTCCGATGAAGACTCGACCCCGAGATGCTCACAGCATCATAGCAATTTTCCATCAACTGGACGACTATGATCAAAAGCTTCAAGTGCCTGATCGACGATGTGCTAAGCTGCACGAGGACAACAAAGGTTAGGCAGAAGGCCTCGGATTCAACATCCATCCTTCATTCTCCAAAAGGATTGTGGAAGAATTGATTTGATGTCAATTCAACATGCCACAATTGGAGCCACATGATGGCTCCTTATATCCACTCAATTATCTCAAGAGCTATAAAGCTCTCATGATAATTTAAGGAGGGACAAATATCTTTCTTTATCTTGCTTTTCTAGCAACTCTCTAGAAGTCTGCATAGATCTAACACTCTAGTCTCCAATCAGATATTATTCTCTTTCGAACAACTAGAGAAGTAATTTATGATGCACTTCCGCAGTAATAATGTTAGATGAGTGCCTTAGAAGTCAATTATTGGCTGACACATTATGTAATTTTAGGATTTAACTTTGTACTTGTAATATTTTTATTATCAGTAAAGGATATTTTTATTTTCAATCATGTTTATGTGTCCATGATTTATCCTAGAAATTAACAAAGATGATTTTTGTACATTCTCAAGGTATTGAGAATTTGAGACATATATTAATTAGTGGTTACTTTCTAAATACTCCCGACTAAAGGATCATCAGAGAGGATAGTGATCAATTCATTTAAAAATCGATGCATTGATCATCTCCCTTTTGAGCAGATGAGTCTCGGATCTGTAGTGTAGGGACACTGAGGTATCAGTGCAGGTGGTTGTTAGAGAATAATTTATACTGAGTGTGACTAACATGAAAAATTACTTGGATGTCTACTCATTCGTCAGTGCTTGTCTCGAAGCTGCAGTGATGTAAGTGGTCCTTTGACCTGCGGTGTCATCGACTATTCATAGTGAGGCTACTGAGTTTGACTGCATATTCTGTTGGTTCCTAGCCATTTAAGTCTTTGCTGTATATGTTGGCTACTGTAAGTTCAAGTTCACTGTTAGAAGTCGGATGCACCTAGATAAAATCTATCGATCTTGATAAAAAAGGAGAAGTCCTATGCGAGACTGAGTTCAAAAAGTCTTTGACCAAAGCAAGTGTAAATACTGAAAAAGAGTTTTCACGGGATTTACAAGTAAACTCGAATCGAGCCAATCTAGCATATGACTGACGATGGGATCTGACGAGTTCTCCATGACCTCCGTTAAGTCGAGACTCACGATAGAAGGACTGAATCACATAATAACTACACCTAGAGATTCAAACTTTTATTCTACTTGGTTGCCACTACATACTGCTAAGTATCATTGAAAGATTGTGAGACTCATCGGATATCGTCTTGATGATCGATAACCCTCGAAGGATAAAGTTAGAATTGTTCCAATCCATCAAAAAGAGTTTCGATGATATTATGATAGAGATCACAATATATCTCACTACCAGATAGAATAGAACCTATGGGGTCACATATTGAGGGATTTAATCTTGAATTGTCCAATTGGACTTATGAAATTCTAATTGAATTAGAATTTATTGAAATCTTATTAGGTTTAAAAGAACCATACTAGCACATGGTTAAATGCAATTCTTCTTTAGACTTGAATTTCTTATTAGATAAGGATTGAATCAAGTCTACCACCTTGAACCTTAACTAAATCTATTTTGATTTGGATTTAGTGAGGCACCTATTTGAGGGTCTAAAAGGATTAGATCAAGTCGATGAGTTGGCAAACTAATCTCCTCATTTTCTTCCTTGTTATTTCTTTATGTGGCGTAGAATTATTGAAAAGAAGAGAGGAGGTGCAAGCCTCCCCTTTTGGAAAGTCCAAGGGGCACAAACCCTTGGAGTGGGCGTGAGAAAGATAGAGAGGCCCACCCCCTTTTTTGCCTTTGCATGGAAGAAGAGAAAGAGTGGGACTACACCTCATCTCTTGTGTGCAAAGACCCTAGAGGGACGTCAAAAGTTGGTGCCCCAACTACTTGCCAAGTTTTGATGAGGGCGCCCACTCAACTTACCTATTTTGATGTGGGGCACCCCATTTGCTTGTCAAAAGAGGTGAAGACCTTTCTAATTGGATCTGATTTTTTAAAAAAAATAAATTAAAAAGATAAAAATTTTTATGAGATAAGGACTAGCCCTTTTAGATTGATTGAAAATTGATTTGGAATCAAGAAAAGGTCTATATAAGAGATGATCTCCTAGGCTTTTAAAATTAATTGAAATGAGAAATTAGATCTTCTCCCTCTCTCCATCTCCATGCCATCTCCTCTTCCTCTTCTCTTTCCAATGCCCAAAAGTTGGGCATCCCATCTTCCCACATACCTGAGTTGAGAGTGATTTCTTCTACAGCAAGGAACAGACGTAAAGACTATAGTTCAAGTGTTGAGATCGTAGTCAAAAATCAAGAGTTGATTAAAGGTTCAAAAGACTGAGATTCATCTTGAAGAAGATGGATCTATAATGAGAAGAAGATTTAAGATTGATTTCGACGGATACCTATAAAGGTCGGACACCTGTACGGCTTATGAACCTTTAGATTTAGGATCATCGGTTGTGGTGTATTTCAACCTACGCAAAGTATTGAGATCCGATCTCAATTTTTATTTTAATTTTTAGATTATATGTATGTCTTTAATCCAAGACTCGGATAGATATAGATTAGATCTATTGCATATAGGGTTAAAGGGTTTAACCTAGATTATTTCCGCTGCTATTTCAAAAAGGTTTTGAAATCTATGCATGCAACCTTATCCGATTTCTAACAAATAGAAGATGGTCACAAAACTCAGATAGCCCCTTCTCGATTTAGTAACGAGAAAGAAAGTCCCTGAAGGATTATATGGCATGCTTCAACATCGCTACCTTGGTGATCCACAACCTGAATGAAGTTATGGCCATGTTAGCCATGAAGTGAGGACTTTGAAGGTCCAAGCTTTCTTTTTCTTTGGATAAGAAGTTTTCAAAATCTTACTCTGAGCACCGAAATATGCTCAAGTTGAGGAGGATGCGACTAATCAACAAGAAGTCAAAGAAGATTCTCGAAGAAGAAACGAGCTTGGCTAAAAGTGGCAGCATATCAACAATGGTTGACTCGTTATTATAACACTCGGGTTAAGTCTAGGGTTTTTTGCCAAAGAGATCTTGTTTTAAGATGAGCTAAAATTTTTAAACTGACAGAATAAGAGAAGTTGTCACCGAATTGGAAAGATCCTTATAGAGTCAAGGAGGTACTCAAATCAAGAGTGTACAAGCTTGAAATCTCGCCGGCTCTCTGATTCTCCACACTTGGAATGCTGAAAACTTTCGGATGTACTACCAGTAAGTTCTATTTTAAATACTTATATAATGAAATATTTTATTTACATATAGCTTTTTGTTCAATAAGAATCAACTACAAAAAAGACTGTCCATTTGAGCAACAATGATTTGATCGATAAGCCATGGCATGGTATTCGATAAAAAATCGATCAAGCTGGTCGGTTGATATCTGATCGCAATATTGGATATAACAGTTAGCTAATACCCGACCAAAATATCAAAAATCATGGTTGGCTAACATCCATCCAGCATATAAAATATAATGGTTGGTTGATATCCCACTGACATATCAAAAATAATAGTCGAATGATATCCAATAAAGAAATTGGTTAAATTCTGATTGCAAAAAATTAGCAAGTCTGACCTTGATACGTGAATTCTTCATGATTTGACTTCGACATTTACTCGACTACAAAGATAAAGCCTATTCGAGGAAATGTTCATAATGCGACTTGAAAATAATTTGACTCAATCAAAAAATCTCAAATATGCTACAAATGGCAATGAAAGTGAGGCTTTCATCACTAAAAAAATCATTTTATAAGCTTGGAGGAGCATCAGAGACCAAAAGCAAAAATGAGAGCGATATAAAAGAAGGAAAATGTCCTAAGGCTAAACTTCGAGGAAAACACTACACTTTTTTAATTACAATTTCCACTCCATAATTGATCTAGAAATTTTTAAACTTGAATAAAGCATATCTTTTACTAATTCCCTTCATGGCCCAAAGAATAATAAGATTATGATCTAATTCAATTCTAGGAGATGGTTCACCTTAGCTTGTAGATACTGGCTTATCTAGCAACTACTAGTGAGGACTTGATCAAAACTTTTCCATATCAGAGCTCCTTTTACTTAATGTTGCACTATATCTACGACACTCCATAATAGCCCATATTAGTGAGACCATTGTCAATAATAAAATCATGAAAATCCTTAGCTCCTTTAAATACCCTAAAAGGCTTCCTTCCCAATTTCTCAGTGGTGTGGTGATGACATCGAAATTGACCACCAAAAAATAGTTGGTGATCCCATGCAGGTCACATATGCAGCCATCTGCCAAAGCTATTGATGTTGTTCGGTCTTTGTGCCGACATACACCTTCCCTCTCCAAAAAAAAAAAAAAAATCTAGGGTTGAGAATCTAGTAAGCCAACGATAATTAATAGATATAAAATCAACAACTATAAGGACTTGTTTAGTTCATGTGAAGATTTTTTTTTTTATTGATAAGGCGAAGAACTTTTCTTTTCATGAAGTAACTTCCTTAGAATATGATTTTGGTATATTTGGTTGATCATGAAAAATTTACTTATTGCAGAGTACCTTATATTTGATTGAGTAACAACTTTTCTAGAAAAACTATATAAAATATCTATTGTATTCTTAATAAATATAAGATTATACATTTTTACTCTCAAACTTTATACAAATAATAGTATTATATTTATATTAATATAGATATAATACTAATATATTATAATATAATATTAGATCATAATAATTTATTATATTCATATAATATTAATATATATGTATTAATATTAAATTAATATAATATTAATATTTTAATATAATAAATTTATTAATAAAGATATAAATATAATATTATAGTAATATAAATATTGATATATTCATATATAATAAAAATATTATATGAGTATAAATATTAAAATAATATTAATATATTATAAATATTATAATATTAATATTAATATTATATCAAGATAATATTAATATTATATTATATTATATTATTTATAAAGATAATATTTAAATGATATTTTTAAGAATTTATATGCTCCATAATCATATATTTGCAAAATCATCATCATCATCATCATTTTTGATTTACAATCTTAAAAAGATATTTTGGAAAGAAAAAAGAATCATCAATTTTCATCTTATCATAAGTGTTAAAATCTATCTCTCTATGAGTTTTCACTTTCCATAAAATATGAAAAGTATCTTCTTATGGGAAGAGTCTTTTTCATTCTTTCTCTTCTTAAAACTTTAACTAAATAAGAAGACTCCTAGATCTCTACTTCTAAGGAGTTGCACTTCTTCTCTCCACTTCCCATGAACCAAACAAGTCATAAGATTTTCTTCCAAATGATAACAATCTCTACAAACAATCCTTGAGCTGGAATAGCAAAGTAAGACCAATATTTGCTTATCACCCTTTGCACCTACTTCAAAGATTGCTTTGAGAGTCCAATCTTCAAAACACAACAAATCTCTGAACTGTGAAATATAATTTACCTTTTAAAGTTATTTAGCAAAGATGGCTTCACTACTCCCTGCAATTCCAGGATAGGATTAACATGAGGGATTCAATGATGATGGGAGGTTACAAGGTACCTAAGACCCTTAAATGTAGATATCTTGAGGCCCCTCCTTCTCATCCTTTTTCTTGGTCAGGATCTCTCTTGGCACCTAGACATCCCCAACCTTCTCTTTCTCCAGTGATCAGACATTAGAGAGAGCATCCTAGAGTCAATGAAGACAAGCATGGTGCTCTTACTTCCCTAGTACAGTCTCAGGCTCTCGTTCATATAAAACCTAAAACTTTTCACATTAGTAGATGAAGCCAACCGCTTGTTTGCCAGCAAAGCCTCTTTGGATGTGCTCATTTCTAATCAATTGTAGCCATTTGGTTCCATCTAACTTGTTTTACAATTTGGCTATTCTCCCTAAATCAATCAGTTACAATATATTCACTCCCCCATCCATTCGATCCCTCTGTCCACAACTTGATTCCACCAATTCTCCACACCTAACACTTGAGATTCTTGCTAGACCAGTGGAATAGCCCTTGGAGCTCATCTTTCAAAGTGAGTGCCTCCTTTTATCTTTTCATACCACTCCCTCCACTAGACTTGGGCACTAGGCTGTGCCTGACACAGCCCGACCTAGGCCCATCGGGCCACAGACCAAATGGACTATGTCGGACACGGCTCGTTCTGTAAACGGGTCGTGCTTAGCACGGCCCGATTACACCTGACCTCGGCATAGCACGACCCTAGGCTCAGGGCTTGGTAGGCCTTGCCAGGCACAGCCCATGGCCCGTCAGGCTCGTGGGCTTGATGGCCCAGTCTTTTTATTTATTTTTTTTTTTAAAAGCCCAAATGGGCCGTGCCAGGCACAGCCCGTTTGAGGCTGTTACGGGCTAGACTCGGCCCTAATGGCTAAAATCTTTTTTTTTTTTTTATTTTTGGGTTATAATGGTTATATTTGAAAAAATGACCATTTTGACCCCTTCAACAGTCAAAAAATGGCTAGATTGAGGGGTATTTTAGAAAAATAAAAGTTTTGGTGTTTCTATAAATAGGATCATCCTCTTTCATTCTTACCACACTAATTCATCAAATCAATCCTCTCCCTCTCTAATCTTTTTACTCCTATTTATTCTCTCTTCTAGCAATTTTGCTCTCTTCCATTCAATATTTAACAAGTAGCAATTATAGTTTAGCAATTCAAGAGTTATATAAAAGGAGGAAGTGTCTCTCGTTTGAAGGTCGAAATTCTAAAGGTAGTTCTTTCGGCTCTACTCTGTCGGCTCTCCTCTTCCGGCTCGGCCCTCTTCTTTCGGCTCTCCAACTCTCCACTCTACCTCTTCTTCCTCTTCGGCTCTACTCAATTTTCTTTTGTTGGTTACAGGTTACTTTTTATTTTTTTTGTATTTACTCAGTTTAAATGGCAAATTATAATGATGAGAGTATTGCCGCCGCATAATCTGACTTTCTCTCTATTTTTGAGGAGGAAGAAACTCTTTCTACTCCCTCTGAAGCCTCTTCTATTGAAGCTGGATCTTCTTCCCATAAGAGGACCAGCATTGTATGGAATAATTTTGATAGAGTTTTAGTTGATGGAGTCTATAAGATAAAATATAAAAAATATATTAAATTATATAGTTATGCTAGTTCTGGAGGAACTAGCCATTTGAAGAGACGTCAAAAATCTCATAGAGTAAGTGATTCTCGTCTTCAAAGCACCCTTAATATACAAGGGGGTGCCCTTGTAGAAATTTTTGCTTACAATCATAAAAATCAAAGAAAAGTACTTGTAAAATGAATAGTTAGGGATGAATTATCTTTTAGCCTATATGAATCTTTTAATTTTAAAAAGTATGTTCAATTAGCTTTACAATCTGCTTACAGAAGAACCAGTAGACGTACATTTAGAAAAATAACTATGACTAATCACTTAGCAATGAAGAATAATTTAATTGAAACACTTTCTGCCTTAAATACAAAAATATCATTAACTTCTGATATACAGACTATATCTGTAAGTAGTATGTCTATTATTTCTGTCACTATTCATTATATAGATAATAATTAGTAATTAAATAAGCATATTCTTGCTTTTCATTCTTTTGATTATCCCATTCTGACCGACAAATATTCAATGCTATTTATGAAACTACAGTTATATATAGTATTAATAATAAAATTATATCTGTTACACTTGATAATGTATCTAATAATAATGTAGCTATCCAATTATTAGAGGACTCTTTTCATCTCATTCTTATTGGACATTTGTTTCATATTAGATGTGTATGTCATATTTTAAATCTTTTTGTTAAAGCTAGAATGAGTATTGTTCAAAATATAATTATAAGAATTAAGAATGCAGTATCTTTTATTCAATCTTCAAGAGCACGATTACAAGAATTTAAATAATTATATCTAAACCATGGTAAATATTTCAAAAAATTTAAACTTGATGCAGTTATCTATTAGAATTCTACATATACAATGATTCATGATGCATATCCATACCAAAATTTGTTAAGTGCATATATCAATGATCGTAGATTAGACTTTATTTTGACTAAAATTGATTGAAAAAAAAATTAGAAAATTTTTTAGTTAGTTTTTATAATGTTATAAATATACTTTTTGATGTTTATTTTTCAATTTCTTATGCATTTTTACAACAAGCATATATAATTTGTGATCAATTTGCATAATATAGATATGATGATATTTTAATGCCTATTACTCATAAAATAAAAATTAAATGAAATCAGTATTAGGATGTGGCATGTCCCATGCATAACTTAGCTGCTATATTTGATCCACGGATCAAATTAAATGACGTACATATTTTACTTGATAAAATTAATAAATATATGAATCATGATTTTGAAGTATCTAAAGCCGAGGCAACTCAGCTACTTTATGATATTTTTACATTATATGATAAAAAAATTTGTAGATCTAGATAGTTTACATCATCTTCACAACTCACTTCTAGTAACCTCTTGTTCATCATCTATTTTCTTATTTCTTATACATAAGAGATATTCACATACGTCTTCTTCATCTGCATCTTCTTCATCTTTAAATTACAAATTAAAATTTTATTTATGAAATAAAATCTTTTCTACATTAGATAAAAATCAAATAAAAAATTTTGATGTATTACTGATCGCTGTCGTAGGCAGTCAAGAATAAAAATCAACTCAAACTATGTAGATAGGGTGAGTCGGGATCGTTTCCATGAGGATCTAGGATGATTGTTTTTTTTTTGAAGAAGAAATAAAAGAGAATTGATTGTAGAAGGATTAAAGAAAACATAAAATAGCAATAATTCAATTGCAAATGTAAATTAATTTGTGAAAGAAAATAAGTCAGAGAGGTAATCCAGAAATTCCAAATCCACTATGTAAATTAGATTTTTTTTTATGTTGCAATATTAATTCTTGTGATTAAGGTATTAGTATAGCTTATCTCTAAGGAGTACAGACAGTATTAGTAGATTACAGCTCGTTCTATTAGAGTATAAACTATCTAAATTTAATTACAAGATATAAAATTTTAATCTAACATACCACGATCTATCTCTCTTAAGCACATACCGTATCCAGAGATCACAGCACGTCAGTAGATGGTATAAGCCGTGTAGGCTAGATCAATACTTCAGAATAAAAAAAAATAAAATAAAAATATAATTTTATTACATAAAAAATAAATATACAAAAAAAATAAAATTTTGTTTATAGGGTTCATCGTATTTTCGGGTTGAAGAGATTTAGCCACGCATCAAGATCTGTAACTCCATATTCTCCTCTTTTTTTGGATCCCTAAACCTCCTTAATTTTTTTTTCTAATTTTTTTTTTTACTTTTTCATTGATTTTTTCTATCCTTTACTCTTATTCTCAGATTTTTTATTTATAGATAAATTTTTTATTTTTTCTGATAATAAAAAGAGTCCCAAAATCCTTAGAACTCGTATAATACCCGTATGATTTTATTCTGACCGTCAGATCTTGATTGGACCATCCAGATCAGCCTAAAAATCATTGTTTAAATCCTTCTCTCGATCAAAAATGTCGCTGGCCATCAGATCGCACCTCGGATGGAATCTGGGCCATCGATCAACGTCCTGGATTTTCTATTCAAAGTCGGGAGCCACCACTGCCATCGGATCGGGCTTCAAATCAAACTTCGACCGTTGGATCGTGCATCGGGTTTCCTTCTTCACTTAATTTTCAGCCGACAACACATGTGGACCCTTCGATCTAGTTCAGGATTAATTCGAACCATCGGATCGTGCATTGGGAGTGGGCCACCACCGCTGGATATGGTAAGGCATGATCTCGACCGTCAGATTGCATACCAGGAGTGATATCAACCATCGGATCACACGAAAATGAGTCGCCCACCTGTGAGCCGCGCCAAACATCATGTACTATTTCGGTGGATAGCATCCCTGAATCTGTGGATCGAGTGGCCATTCCACTATGCATCGAAGGCTATAAAAATTGATTTATAGGGTATTTTGGCTTGATTTTTGCTCCAATTTGTTCCTGAAAAATAGAAAAAAAATATATATTAAATTACTTAATAATTTTTCATCATTTTGATGCTTAAAATTGCTTAATTAAATTGACATCTATGTTCCATAAATATGCTCTAATTTTATATTTTTTAAAATTATTTAATTTTGTAAGAAAATTCAATTTATTTATGAAATTAGATTTTTAAGAAGATGTTAGTACTATAAAATATCAAAAATACCTACAATAAATATAAAAATATGTCACTTATCACACCTCCCAACTAGAACTTTGTTCGTTCTCAAGTAAAGAAAGAATTTAGAATTAAGCACTGTTTAACTTAAAATTTTAAATTTTACCAAATAATTTTAAAAAGGGCCAATGATGTTCAGTAGAGTGTGAGTGAGGTATGTCATTGGGGTATTGATACTAATCAATATAGGAGTTAAGCTAAGAACACTAAATCTTTTTTGAATTTTTTTTAAATTACTCCTATCTTTATCTCCAAATCATTAACCTTCATATGGACAAGTATATTATTACTTCCGTCCTTCATTTATTGATTTTTTTTTTAACGTTATACCACTATTGAGTATCTTAACCCTTAAACTTTTTGTTTGATCCATGTAATGAGTTTTCAGTCAATGACTTCCGAACCAGATGGCTTTAAGACACTAGATATAGAATATCCCTCGAATCTATTTGTTTGAATCAAACAGGCTATAAGTTAAAACTAGCTTTACAACAAGCTTCTTTGCCCTTCATACCTTTTGATGCGAAACTCAATGCTTGTTTAGGCAAAGAGATCCGATTACTCAGCATGAAATATTTGAAAACTTTTTTTTTCATATTTTTTTATATATATATGAAGAAATGTATAATTATCCTACACAAGTCCATGAGAAGTAAACTCTTCTTTGATGCTGGTAAAAAAAATTTAAAAATACTCAAAAAAAACTATTTAAGTTCTAAACTTAACTCTTTATTGAGTTTTCTTAATACTTGATCCCTCGATATCTCACAAACTGTCTGGTCTGTGCATCAATTTTTTTAAAAAAAAATTACTTGGTTTAACTTGATTTTTAAGTGTACTTAGGTACTTAAATGCTAAATACTAACTTACTTGAGAACTTTAGAAATTAAAATTTTTTTATTATTCTCTCCTCCAACTTAATCGACATTGTCCTCAATGGAGTAGAAAAAATGAAGGGTGCATAAAAAGAGAGAAAAAAAAGAAGAGATGTCATCTGATCCAGAAATCTTTTCAAAATTTGGTTCTTCTCCCAAATTTAGCCAATATTATCCTCAAATTTCTACAAAAGATACGAAGTAAGACTCTAAATAAAATACAAAAGAAAGCAAAAATAAAAGCTGAAACTGGGTTGCCTCCCAAAGAGTGCTAAGTTTATCATCTTCAGCCAGATTATTTTATTGACAGGTATTTCCACATAGAGCGATCCTTTATTCCTAAAAAAATAAAAATCAGTTAAAATAAAATAAAAAAAATTGAGTTGCCTCCCAGAAAATGCTAAATTTATCGTTTTCAGTCAGACCATACTAATTCTACCTCACTTATCCTGTATCAAATATTGGATTGACAAATTTAAGTGAATAAGATGGGTGAGGTGAATCAAGCGGGGCATTAACCTCCTGGACTTAAATTTTTTCAATTGGTTCATTCAGAAAATTCATCCTTACAAATGGTTCGACAGGTGACTGCCATTGTGGATGAACTCTTTGATCACTAGATGAGAAAATTTCATAAGCTATTTCAAATTTTTGGTTTGATCAGAGATTACAGTCAAAATCTTCTTTTTCTAGATCAATGGTCACATAGATCTCCTTTTGGATCAGGTTTACATTAACGAATTGGTCCCTTTTGTTTTTAAAGTTGAAAATATTAAGATCAATGGTCATATTTTCAAATGAGAGCTTCATGAGTCCATTGCGACAGTTGATTAGGACGTTAGTGGTTGCTAAGAATGATCTTTCTAAGATTACTGGGATGTGACCTTTTGGATTAGACACTGGTTCAGTATCGAGGATCACAAAATCCACAGGATAAATGAAATTGCCAACCTTGATTAACACATCCTCCGCAACTCCTTTGGGGACCCTCACTGATCGATCTGCCAATTGCAATGTGATTTCTGTAGGCTTTAATTCTCCTATCTTCAATTTTTCATAGACCGAATAAGGTAAGATGTTCACACTCGCCCCTAAGTCTAATAAGGCCCTATCAATGATGGTTTCCCCAATGACATAAGAGATTGTCGGAGATCCTGGATCTTTGTACTTAACAAGCATGGCTGAACAAATATGAGCTCATACTGACCATCAAAAAAGTTTTTTTGGGAATATTGGTGGTCTTCTTCTTTGTGCATAGGTCTTTGAGAAATTTGACGTATGTGGAAACTTGTTGGATCATGTCTAGTAGAGAGATATTTACTTTTACTTATCTAAATATCTCTAAGATTTGATCCATATGGACTGAGTGTCTATTAGACCTAAGTCTATTTGAAAAAGGAGCTACAAGATTGGTGGATGATGTCTCGAATTGCTTAAATCCTGAGGTGGATTCTACAAGTGGCTTGGGTGTTTCATCACTCTCTGTTGACTCCTTAGATTTATCTGGCTCCTTAGACTCGGTCTGATCGATCACTTGCTCATGAGATGGTTTAAACAATGGGTCATCTTGATCTTCAGCTGTATCGACATGGTTGCCTATTTATTTTTCAGATCTTAAGATGTAAATTACATTTAATTAGTTGATCTAGGCTCCTTGTTGTGGTCCTTGATTATTTTGGGTTCTAAGATTAGTCTTGGGTTGATTCGGTAGTTTATATTTTTTTCTTTCACTCACAGCCGTGGCTAATTGACCTAACTGCATCTCTAAATGGATAATAGCCTGGGTGTTGGAAGTTAAAAGCTGGTCCGTGGTTTGCATGAAGTTATTTAGTGTAGTGTTGGTGCTAGCAGTCGACTTTGCTAGAATTTCTAGACTCTTTTCTAGTGAGTTAAACCTTTGATCATTACTGAAATCAGATGGGTTATTTGATGATTGAGTGAATCTGAGGTTGGGCTAAGTGAAGACAGGTTTATTTGAGTTTGACCCTTATGATCAAGAAAAATTGGGGTGATTCCTCCTTCTTGGATTGTACATTGGTGTGTAGGGGTCATTTGTAGATCTTTGATAGGTTGTGCTCACCTATGCTACTTCGTTCTCAGTTGGATCTATCAAGAAAGGATATCCTTCTATTGTGTGGTCTGTGGCATTACACCCATTGCAAGTGGATGTTGCAACTTGGTACACTTGGGTGTGTTTCTTGAGTTCTAGGGCCTCTATCCTACGGATCAAAGATGTAAATTTAGCCTCTTCAGCTAAGAAAGGTTGAACTTGATATACACCCCCTCTTGAAGGTATGAGTCTATCAAATTTTTTAGTAATCTACCATTGTAGGCTCTTTTCTGCTAGGTCCTCTAGAAATTGACAGGCTTCTATAGGCTCTTTGTTCATGAATTGATCCTGACACATTGATTCTAACATGATTCTAGAGTTTGGATCTAGTCCTTCATAAATGATTTGGCACAGCCTCTAAGTTTCTATTCTATAGTGTGGGCATTGACTCAAAATGTTCTTAAAATGATCAAAGCACTTCCAAAAAGACTCATCGAGTGATTGATAAAATTGATTAATTTCATTTCTAAATTTGGTAGTCTTATGGTGTGAAATTTTTTTTTTCAAGAACACTTTAACAAAACCCTCCCATGATGCTATGGATTGGTTAGGAAGACCGTATAACCACTTTTTGGCACTATCCTTGAGGGTAAAGTTAATCAAGCTAAGTTTTACAGCATTTTCAATGAGCTATTGGAGCCGCATCGTGATGCATACTTTCTCAAATTCCCTCATAAAAATGATGCATCCTCGATTTCGATGAATTTGGGAAGCATGTTTATGATCTGAGATTTAATTTCAAAATTAGCATTAATTTGTGACGGTTGGATACATGAGGGTTGGGTTGACCCAACTGGATAGCAAAGGTCTTTTAGTATCCGAGGTTCATGTTCGTGTTCACTCATGGTGGGCTTAAGGTCTACTGGACTCGATGCAAAATTTGAATCTATTCTCACTAATTGGCCAGATATCCTTATCCAAAAAGAAATTTGAAAATTTTTAATTATTTTTTTATTTTTTTTAAGAGAAGAGAAAAGAGAGATAGATGAGAAGAGAAATCTAAAGATAAGAGCTTAAGGAGTCCTAAATCGAAAGACGATAGAGAAGAGTGTTTTAATTAGGATTAATATTTATAGGTTAGTAATCAAGTTATACAGTCAATCCTAGCTAAGGATAATCCTAGATCTTGACAGCTTTTAACTGCCAAGGTTGCCTTTAAGTACTACAGGTAAAAGACTAGCCACTCAACTGGTCAGATAAGTATAAGGTTGGTGGGAATCCCCTCATTGCTTTTCTTAGATACCAACTGAGTTGGCCAGATAAGCGAATGAAATTAATTAAATAACCACCTTCCTTCAGGACATAGTCTCTAAATCACTTTTCTAGACACCAGTCAAACTAACTAACCCTAACCCAATCCAACTCTTAGGATCATTTATCCTATTGAGCTCGAGAGTCCTTAGGGACCAACGTTTAATTGATTTTAGGTTAAGATTTAGGTCAATGCAATATGCAAGATGGTGGTTTGTGGATCAAGAAAGGGTGATGAAATTCTTACCTTATCTTGTTTAGGGTTTGTGCCCTTAAGATGTTTTAAGCAATTATATAATGCAAAAAGAAAAGGTGCCCAGATTTGGTAGTTAGTTAAAAGTAAATTGATTTATTTTATTTTTTAGATTTTGTGATTAAGTATTTAATTTTTTAAGTAGATTATGAGGTATCAATGTAGAAATTTTTTATTTTTTTTTGAAAGAAAGTAAGTTTGAATAAGGAACTAAGCAAGATAGAAAGCAAATAAAAAAAAACTAAGAATAAGACTAAAAATAGTTTTTCTTAATAAAAAAAATAATCATACCTAGATCTCTGACAACGATGCTAAAATTTGATCACTGTTGTAGGCGGTCAAGATTAAAAACCAATTCAAACTATATAGATAGGGTAAGTCGGGATCATTTTCATGGAGATCTAGGGTGATTATTTTTTTTTGAAGAAGAAATAAAAGAGAATTGATTGTTGAAGGATTAAAGAAAGAATAAAATAGCAAGAATTCAATTGTAAATATAAATTAATTTATAAAAAATAAATAAATCAGAGAGATAATCCAAAAATTTCGAATCTATCATGCAAATTTGATTTATTTATTTTTAATATTGCAATATTAGTTCTTGTGATTAGAGTATTAGTATAGTTTATCTCTAAGGGGTACAGACTATATCAATTAATTACGGCTCATCCTATTAGAGTATAAATCATCTAAATTTAATTACAAAATATAAGATTTTAATTTAACATACCACGATCTATCTCTTCTAAGCACGTACTGTATCTAGAGATCACGGCATGTCAGTGGATGGTATAAGCCATGTAGGCGAGATTAATATCTCAGAATAAAAAGATATAAAATAAAAGTATAATTTTATTGCATGCAAAATTAAATACATAAAAAAAAATAAAAATTCATTTACAGGCTTCATCATATTTTCGGGTTGAAGGAATTTAGCCACACATCAAGATCTCTAGCTCCATATTCTCTCCTTTTTTTTGGATCCCTAAACCTCTCTAATTTTTTTTTTAATTTTTTTCTTGCTTTTCCATTGATTTTTTCTATCCCTTACTTTTATTCTTAGACCTCCTATTTATAGGCGAATTTTTTACATTTTTCTGATTGCAAAAGGAGTTTCAAAATCCTTAGAACTCATATAATACCCATATGATTTTATTCTGGCCGTCAGATCTTGATTAGACCATCCAGATCAGCCTAAAAACCATTATTTAAATCCTTCTCTCGATCGAAAACATCGCTGGCTATCGGATCATGCCTCGAATGGAATCTGGGCCGTCGATCAGCATCTTGAATTTTCTATTCAAAGTCGGGAGCCACCACAGTCATTGGATCGGGCTTCAAATCAAACTTCGATCGTTGGATCACGCATCGAGTTTCCTTCCTCACTTAATTTTCCATCGGCAACAAATGTGGACCCTTCGATCTAGTTCAAGATTAATTCGGACCATCGGATCTTACACTGGGAGTGGGCCACCACCGCTGGATATGGTAAGGCATATCTCGGTGTCAGATCACGTATCAGGAGCGATATCAACCGTCGGATCGTGTGAAAATGAGTCGTCTGTCTGTGAGTCATGCCAAACACTGCATACTATTTCGGTGGACCGCGCCTCTGAATCTGTGGACCGAGCGGTCGGTCCACCGTACATCGAAGGCTATAAAAATTGATTTACAGGATATTTTGGCTTGATTTTTGCTCTGATTTATTCCTGAAAAATAAAAAAAAAATATATGCATTAAATTACTCAATAATTTTTTATCATTTTGGTGCTTAAAATTGCTTAATTAAATTGATATCCATGTTCCATAAATATGCTCTAATTTCATATTTTTTTAAAATTATTTAATTTTGTAAGAAAATCTAATTTATTTATGAAATTAGATTTTTAAGAAGATGTTAGCACCATAAAATACTAAAAATACCTACAATAAATGTAAAAATATATCGCTTATCAATTGTCCTGATGGAAGAATATAAAAAATTAATATTTTATTATGTTTGAAATTGTACGTAATATTTTAGCTATGCCGATGTGTACAGTAGCATCGAAATCAACTTTTAGTACAGATCGCTGCATTCTGAATGAAAAGAGGAGCAGGATGACGGGCAAGATAATTGAGATGCTGCTGTACTTTAAAGATTAGCTAAATATGAAGGCAAGACTTTAGAACAGAGGAGGACGTGATACTGGATCTGATGATGAGGATGACACAAACAGCTCAGACAATTTGTGAGATTTGTTTTCAATTCTTAATTTCCTAAAATTGTACATGTTTACTTTTTATTTACTGAGGTGAGTCACCTTTATTTTTTTCTCTCTTTGCCTCATTGCATTCTGGAGGTCAGGCTTAGCCCCCTTCCCTCTTTTGTATAATTTTGATTTATATTAATAAACTGATAGAGGTGAAGAAAAAACGGATAGTTTAAAGCATATATTTTTAAAATTTTATAGTAAAATAATAAAATATTAAACACTTTAATCTTCTAAACATGCCTTAGATCAGATCTAAACTGCCATTAAAAATTTATGATATAAAAAATTTACATATAAAATATGATATAAAATAGAAAACTACATCAATCACATCGATACCTTGAATCTGATCTAACTTTTAGATCATATTGGTTGAGTTCAGAACTCATCACCTTTTTGCAGATCGATGATCTCCATTGCTGGTAGGTGTGGTACGAAGCTCTCGCTAATATCGAGTAGCTACACAGATTGTCCGACCTCTACAGATCATCCACTATAAGCCGCGAGCAGATCTTCCTTCACGAGAGTGCTAGCTTGCGTCGAAGGCTCTGGATGGCTGATCCAAGCTCTTTTCTTCGGATCTCCTGGACTCCTTTAGATCAAAAGATGAAGCTTTACGAGGAGGTGGTGGTGTGAAAGATTAGACCAGATTCACTCTTATATTTTCTTCTCACACAACCTAGAGTTGAAACCTTAGAACTCACGGCTCACGCCCGAAAGGAAGAATACTTCCTTTGTTTCTCACTCACGGAAGTCCAACCCACTCTCAACTTTTTATATCCCCACTTTTAGGTTTCTCACACCAAAAATCACTCTTAATCTCACACAAAACTAATCCCCTTTTAAGATTGGCATCCCATGGAAGATAAGGATAAGAAAGAGGTAGTTTCAGTTCAAATTCAAACATTGGTTGATCCTTATCACCAATTCAAATTAAATTTGAATTAAATTCTAAACTAAACTTTATCCCCATCTTATAAACTCAGAGAGAGGTTGACCAACATTAGAATGGTGCAAAAAATCTCATGCAAAAATATTTTATGCATGGAGAAAGATGGTGGCGTGAAGAGGAGAGTCCAACTCAATTTGAACTTTAGATTTTCATTCAAATTTAAATCTATTTGAACTCAAATTTAAGCCAATCAATTTTTAATTCAAAATAAATTAGATGAAGATGTGAAAAAAGCTTCTGAGTATGAGAAAAATTATATAAAAATATTTTTCATGTGAAGAATAAGAGGATGCAGAGAAAGGAGGTGCAAGGGATTTGAATTCAAATTATTTTTTCATTCAATTAGATTCTTAACCCAACCAAATTAGGTTAAATCCAATTAGACCACTAAACTTTATCTAATTAGATAGTAAATAGTTTTGATTAAATCTTAATCAAATAAAAAATTAATCGAGCTCAAGTTCTGATCATATCAGAAATCGAACACCCTTAGCGATTAGGTCATCTCATAACCTAATCAGGTCAAACAAAATTGAATCCAATTCAGTTAGATTTGATCCAAAACTCAATGCTCAATCAAATTAAGTTAATTAGTAATTTAATTACAAATCAATCTTTCTATAATTCATTAACAATTAGTAAATTGATTTATTACAATTTTTACATAGGGTTAATCATCAATCGAATTGACTGTTTTATCCTAGAATGATTCCTAATTGTTGATCAGTCCTATGATCAATCAAAAATTTCTTTTAAGTGTGACTCCATAAGTTCGAACTTAAGCTGGTAGTATAAGAATAATCTATCTATACCAATCAAAGTGACTATCTAGTAATGATACCCGACGTCCAGATAGGTCGAAAGATTGCAAAGCATCATTCAAAAATCTATTGGCATATAGTTACCGTATAATTCATCCTTTTGATCCAAATACTCAAAGTGACTTAGGATTTAATTGTCAATCCTGATATGATCATCCATATTATTTTTTAATTTTTAAAATCCATCATATGGATTATCTCAGCTAAGGTTTTACTGAATTGAAATACACTGATACATTAACTCCTACTTATTCGGAGGGGTCAATTTCATCTTAACACACACACCGACTTCGCAAGTACTTGACTGTGCCTCAAAATCTTTCATCACTAAATTAAAAATTCAGATAGTCCGACATCAAAGCATAGTGAATTGCTTGCAAGTCACCATGGTGATCTCAGGTCGGAGGGATATTTATATCCATATCCTTCGCGAGCTACTCTTGACAGTAAAGTGCTCAGCAAATGATCACGTTTAGTGAGATGTACTCCTATGTCTCACTTGCATGCCATGCCAATATCTCTATACTCTTTGATTAAGAGGACAACCAACGTACATGGCACACAACGATCTATACCTGATATAGCTATCGTCCTAATAATAGTAAATCATTTGATCATAAACTTAAGATTTAAGAACTAAATGATATATTCTTTTATATCGAATCAAATAGTCCTAAGGACTTCATTACATAACAAGAGTTCAAAATAAGATGTACACAGTGATGAAAAAATCAAATAATATTTATTAATTTTATAATTTATATACAATTATAATAATAAGCTCAGCCATCAACAAACTGATGATTGACTTTAAGACATAATTTTTAACAACTCTCACTTGGACTAATGTCAATCGGTACAGTATCGTATACCCATCTTTGATTTGTAGTCTTCAAACTCCTTGACACTAAGGGCTTTAGTAAATGGGTCGGTCAGGTTCTCCTTTCCATTGATCTTTTGAAGCTCGATGTTACCTCGATCCATGATCTCTCGAATCAGGTGGTAGCGGTGCAGAATGTGCTTGGTCCACTGATGCAACTTTGATTCCTTTGCTTGAGCAATAGCGCCAGTGCTGTCGCAGTACAATAAGATGGGGCCATCAAGAAAGGGTGCCACTCCGAGCTTATTGATGAACTTTCTGTTGTGATCCAGGTGGTGTGCTTAAGGCCCAGGAGACCAAGGCTAAGGCCAAGGTCTATCATTCATAAGGGTTTCATGGAGACTCTAGGGCTAGTTGGGCCCTAGGTTGAAAGGTTGTGGGCCTTTCGGATTCTTGAGGTCTAGGTCATGTGGGCCTCAAGGGACCAACTCTTTCAAACAGGGACTGCAAGAGGCTCACAAGCTTTCTCGCTGGAAAGAGGAATCCAGTAAAATCTCGTGCTAAAGAGCGTGGAGGTTCGAGTCCTCTTCAAGGCATAATATTGAGAATGCTCATATGACCCAAGTCTGGGCCCAGGAGAGGTGAGATTAGGTTGAGTCATGGGTGTACATGGGCTTGGGTTAACCTAATCTTCCATAGAGTTGGTCAAGGGAGTTTTGGGTTTAGGTCACTTGACCCGGTGTTTATATATACATGTACTTGTATAGATTTGATCAAGCCAAGTAATTGATAACTCTTTCTCCCAAGTCTCTCTCTCTCTTCTCCCTCTCTCTCCAGCCATCTTCCATGCCCCAAGAGCAAGAAACCCTAGGGTTTTTTGCCGCCAGTCCATAAAAGGAAAGAAAGGAAGGGAGGCGCTAGCCTCTTCCTTCTTGCAGCCGCCAACCATTTTATCTCTCCCCTCTCTTGCAGTCACCCAAACATCAGGTTCAGGGCCTAAAATCTCTTGAGAAGAGGTTGGTACAAGTCCCTCTCTGATCTGGAGTTGATCTGAGGTCGTTTGAGGCATTGGTGAGATCTCCATCAACAGATCTACAAGAAAGGCTGCAGCAGGACAGATCTGTGAGGTCTGTCTCCATCTATCTTCTTCCCTATCTAGAACATCCCGATTCGAGATCTATAAATTGAAGAACCTCGGTCCAGATCTGATCTGGTTGGGTACTAGATCTTGAATTTTTTAGAGGTAGTGACAGAGGTGTTCTTCATCTGGAACGAAAGGCTGATGAAGAAGACAGCAACCAGGCTGATTTCGTCAAGGGCCTTGGATCGTGTCCAGAAGTCTTCAGATCTATTTGTTGCTGGTTCTGCTACACCAAAGGTCCATGGGAGGAGTCAGGATCATGCTCCAATAGTTGGTATCAGAGCCACGATGGTGAGGAAGCGGTTTCAAGTGTGAAAAGTTGAAGATCCCAAGTGCTGAAAATTTTCAGCAAGGTACCATCAAGGTATATTCTACACTTCTTAAATTTATATTGCTTGTTTGGCTTGGATCCAGTCATAGGCAGCAATATGAAGGTCAATTTTGAGAAGTTTGATGGCAAGAAGAATTTTTTCATGTAGAAAATCTGGGTGGAGGATCTTCTGGTGCAAGCAGATCTGGATCAGACTTTGGGTGAGAAGCCTGAGGGAATGACAGATAGACAGTGGGCATCGTTGGAGAAGAAAACATGCTCAATGATCAGAGGATGTTTGGCGGATGCGGCGTTGTACTCAGTGCTGGAAGAAAAGACCCCGAAGGTGAAGCAAAAATTTAGTGCAGGGGCAAAATGGTAATTTTAAAACTTTTTCAAAATTACTATTTTACAGTGAAATTATTAATTAATCTCATTAATTAATACTAATTAACCTTACACTAGGATCTAAATATGATACAACAGTATGCATTTAAATTTGAAATTCAAATTTGAATCAGTAAACATTTTACAGTGCTGTGTTCAGAACACATCACCTTTTGTGGGTAGTCGATCACCGCAATCTGATCACCGTCGGGGGGCTCTGATCATCACATCGTAGCCACACAAATGTCTAGCCTCTGTGGATCATCCACACGAAGCTCCCGTCTGATCAGCTCCTCACGAATGCTAGTTCGTGATTTCACCCTTTTGATGGCAGATGTTGATCGAACTCCTTCGATCGATGTGTGCCGACTTTTCGGATGCTCCGGATCATCTGAACAGTTGCTTGAGAGGCTGATGGATCTCTCCCTGAAATTTGGTGGACTCACAACACTCGTGGCACACCAATCTCACTTCCCAAACCCTAGGTAGAAACCCTAGGGTACACACCAAAAACCCTGCGCCTAATTTTCTCTCTTTTCTTTCTTTTTCTCTCGAAAGGTTTTGGACCTTCACCTTACGCAGAAGCCTTCCTCACACCCCAAAGTTTCTCTCCTAAAATTTCTACACACGTCCCACCTTTCTCCTCTTTTTAAAATAACGTCGAACGTGTCTTATCCGCGTGAGAGGATAAAGACAAGAGGTTACACATTTGAATTCAAATCAAATTTGAATTCAAACGAAAACCAACTTATCCCTATCCTTTTGAGCGTGAGAAGAGAAGGGGCGTGGCTCTTTGTGCATGGAAAATGTTTCACGAGAAACCTTTTCTCGTGTAAGTAATGTGGCGCACAAAATGGATAAGGATGAAAGGGCAAGTGATAAGTTATCCATTCAAATTCAAACATGCTTTGAATTTGAATGGCTAACTAATTATTTTATCCATCCATATGGTGCACAAATGAGGGCGTGGGGAAGGGTTTTGCGTGAGAAAAATTTCATGAGAAGTTTCTTCTCGTGAATACAAATGGGTGCAAGGAAGTTGGGTGTCGCAGGGAATTTAAAATAAGGTGGTTTGATTCAAATTGAGCCAACCTAGTTTAAAATAGGTTAAGCACAATTAGACCAGATTAAACCCAACATAATTAGGCTTAATTAGGCTCAATAAAATCCTAATCAAATCAAGAATTAACTAAACCTAACCCCTGATCAAATCAGAGACTAAACCACCTTAGCGATTAGGTCAACATTTAACCTAATCGGGTCAATCCAAACTGAATCCAATTCAATTTGGACTTGATCCAAAAATAATTACTCAATCAAATTGAGTTAATTAGTGATTAAATCACTAATTATATCTCTCATAAATATTGAGTCCAAATCCGATGGGCAATCAGGCATCAGAGACCATCGATATGAAACCCTGATCAAAGAGTTCAAATTTCAAATTCAAAATTTAAAATTCAAAATTTTCATCCCGGTACCCAAAATATGTGGAACTCATGATTAGAGAATCTTAATTCTCAATCATAGAGTCCCAAATAGATAAGACTCATAATCAGCCATCAGATCAGAAAGGAACCTCTAATGTGTGTGACCCCGCAGGTTCGAACCTAAACCGGTAGCACAGGAACCAATTTCTGTACTAATCGAAGTGACCATCTAGCAATGGTACCCGACGACCGGATAGGTCAAATAATCGCAATCGCAACATTTAGAACCTACGTGAATATGGTTACCGTATAATTCATCCCTTTTGACCCCTGTGTTTAGGACGACTCAGGGTTAAACTGTCAACCCTGATGATATCATCCGAATCATGCTCAACTCAATTAGTCCTGTGACTCCTCACTAGGACTACCCTAGCCAAGGTTTTGCTAAATTGAAACACGACTGTACACAGCTCCTAAACTGGAGTGGTCAATCCCATCTTGACACACGCACCGACAAGTCAAGTACTTGACTACACCCAGCAACCTTCCGTCACTGAATTAGAAATTCAGGTAGTCCAGTGCCTAAGTGCAGTGAGTTGCTTGCAAGTCACCGTGGCAGTCTCAGGTCAGAGGGACATTTATATCCATATCCCATCGGAGCAAATCTTGACAGCAGAAATAGCTCCGGAGTTGGTCATGTTCAGTACAGATGTACCATTACATCTCACCTGTATGCCATACCAGTGTCTCCACACTCTTTGGTTATGAGGACAACCAACCCATATGGCACACAACGATCTATGCTCGATAAACGTTGTCGTCCTTGGTAACAACGTATCATTTGGTCGCGAACATGTTTAAGGACTAAGCGACAAATCCTCCTTTGTCGAGTCTAAATAGTCCTAAGGACTTCACCACAACACAAGAGTTTATTAGAAGATGAAACATTTGTGATGAAAAAATACCAAAATAACTTTTATTTATTTATAATTCATGTACTAATACAAAAAGGAGCACAACCGTCAACAGGCTGACGATTGGCTTTGGGACACTATTCCCAACAGAAGGGCCTTTGGTCGAAGTTGCACACCATGTACATGGGGAAGAATATGTACAACAAGCTGATGCTGAAGAAGAGGTTGTACGATCTTCGGATGCAGGAGGGATCTGATGTGATTGGCCACATTCAGAGGTTCGACCAGTTGTGCACGGAGTTGGTGAATATCGGGGTGAAGCTGGATGAGGAGGATAAGTCTCTATTGCTTCTATGTTCGCTGCCCGGATCATATGATTCTTTGGTGACTACACTGCTCTACAGCAAGGAGACTCTGGAGTATGAGGACATGGTCTCGGTACTGAGGTCGAATGAGCAGAGGGAAAAGTTCACCATAGATCGGGCTCCCTAGAAGGGTTTGGCAGTAGGGGAGAGGATAGGTAGAGGCAGAGGCAGAAGCAAGTCCAGGGGGCGGTCTAAGTCCAGGAAGGGAAAGAAAGAGATGAAATGCTTCAAGTACAATGAGTTTGGGCACTTCAAGCGAGAATGTCTACTATGAAAGAGCAAGATGGGAGAAAGAAGTGGCTCAGAATCAGTGAGTGCAGTAGCTGGGCAGCAGGTGGAGGATGATCTACTTGTGGTATCAGATGGTCACAGGCATTACACAAAGGAATGGACACTAGACTCTGCGTGCTCACATCACTACACACCACACAGGTCTTGGTTTGCGACATACACCAAGACAGATGAGGGATCAGTGACTCTAGACGACAATCATCCTTGCAAGGTGGCTGGGATAGGGACAGTCAGGGTGAGGATGTTTGATGGGATTGTGAGGACAATGACAAATGTAAAGCACATCCCAGAGCTGGAAAAGAATCTGGTGTCACTAGGCTACTTGGAGCGCAGTGGATACAGCTTCAGCAGTAGGGCTAGAAGCGGAGTACTGAACATCTCCAATGGTAGTGATGAGAGGTAGGAGGTTGGACAATAACCTCTATCGCATGGAGGGATCTGTGGTGACTGGAGAGTCTGATGCAGCAGCTGCAGCACAGGACCAGCAGGGGGCTTACAGGATGTGGCACTACCGCCTAGGCCACATGGATGACAGAGAGCAGAGGGAGTTGAGCAGGAGAGGACTCATCTCTGATCTGGAGGATGGTGCTACAGGGGAGATCTGTCAGCCTTGCCATATGGGAAAGCAGAGAAGAGTTCAGTTCACCATCAGTACAGCCCGGAGTGCAGCCCCTCTGGAGTTAGTACACACGGATGTGTGGGGACCAGCCTCAGTTTTAGCTAGGAATGGGGCCAGATACTTCATGACCCTGATTGATGATTTCTCAAGAAAACTCTGGATTTTCTTCATGAGAGAGAAGTCAGAGATCTTCACCAAGTTCAAGATCTGGAGAGCGGAGGTGGAGAAGAAGCATGGGAGGAGCGTGAAGTGTCTGAGGTCAGACAATGGCGGGGAGTACACCAGTAGAGAGTTCCAGGACTACTGTGAGGAGTGTAGGATCAGGAGACACTTCTCAGTTAGGGAGACTCCACAGTAGAATGGGGTGGCCTAGAGGATGAACAGAACACTTTTGGAAAAGACACGATGCATGAGGCTGCAGGCAGGGCTTCCAAATGAGTTCTGGGTTGACACAGTTGACGTAGCGGGTTACTTGATCAATCGGTCACCTCACACCAGGTTGGATGGCAGGCTTCCAGAGGAGGTGTGGTCTGGGAGGACAGTTGGGCTGGGCCATTTACGGGTATTTGGGTCCATGGCCTATGTGCACATTGGAGCTGGTGAGCGGAACAAGCTAGATGCTAGATCACGCAAGGCGGTGTTTCTAGGCTATCCGCGAGGAGTCAAGGGATACAGGCTGTGGGATCCCTAGGAAAAGAATGTCATCATTAGTCGAGATGTGACTTTTGATGAGGAGTCAGTCCTACAGAGGCGAGCAGGCATGGAGGAGCAGCAGGAGCAGGAGGAGGTCCAGTAGGGCGCTACTGGACAGCTTACCTCTTTTATTTTGTCTCTGCAGGTACTACGGGAGGATATGACATTCAGGTGGAGAACCTACCTAAGGTGTCTCCACAGGTGGAGAGGACTCGAACGGATGATCGAGGCAGAGAGGTCCAGCAGGAGCGAGCTAGATCGAGGACTGATATCGGTGTTGCCCTACACAAGTCCAAGAGGACCATCAGGCAACCGGACCGATATGGCTTCAAGGAGACGCTGTCATATGCCCTGGTGACAGCGAATGGAGATCCATATACATATCAGGAGGCTATTGAGAGTCAGGACAGAGAGCGGTGGGTCCAGGCAATGTTCGAGGAGATGCAGTCTCTCCACAAGAACCAGACGTGGCGATTGATGCAGTTGCCGCAGGGGAAGAGGCTCATTGGCTGCAAATGGGTCTACAGTCGCAAGGAAGGGCCTTCAGAATAGGGAGGTATCAGATTCAAGATGAGGTTAGTGGCCAAGGGATACTCCCAGAAGGAAGGCATCGACTTTAGCGAGGTCTTCTCTCCCGTCGTCAGACACACTTCCATCAGAGTGTTGCTGAGCATCGTAGTAGCTCAAGATTTAGAGCTGAAGCAGATGGATGTTAAGATGGCGTTCCTCCATGGGCATTTGGAGGAGAAGATTTACATGGAGCAGCCACCCAATTTCAGGGATCCAGGATCAGAGAGAAAGGTTTGTCTGTTGTAGAAGTCGCTGTACGGGCTGAAGCAGTCGTCGAGGCAATTGTACAAGCGGTTCGACTCCTATGTGCGTAGCATTGGACTTTCCAGGTGTGAGTTTGATCCCTGTGTTTATGTTCAGTCTCTTGAGGATGGTTCTAGGTTGTTCCTACTCTTGTATGTGGATGACATGCTTATAGCATGCAAGAGTAGGAAGGTTGTGCAGGATCTGAAGGCATCCTTATCTCGGGAGTTTGAGATGAAGGATTTGGGTCCTGCAAGGAAGATCCTAGGCATGGAGATTTTCAGAGACCGAGCCCAGAGGGTGCTGCATCTATCTCAGGGGGCCTACATACAGAAGGTCTTAGAGAGGTTCGGGATGAAGGGAGCAAAGCCGACGGAGCAGCCACTTGCCGGTCACTTCAGACTCTCGAAGACCATGGCGCCACAGACTGAGGTGGAGGCTCAAGAGATGGAGAAGGTTCCTTATGCTTCAGGAGTTGGGAGCTTGATGTATGCGATGGTCTGTTGTAGGCCAGACATCGCTCATGCAGTGAGTCAGGTTAGCAGGTTCATGGCGCAGCCTGGCAGGGAGCACTGGAGAGCTCTGAAGTGGATATTTAGATATCTGGCGGGTTTAGTTGGAGTTGGCATCTGCTACGGACAGTGAGAAGGTGCAGTCGGATACTCTGACATGTCCAGGGAGGCTCAGGGGCTGATTGGCAGTTATGTAGATGCAGACTTCGATGGAGATGTGGATACCCGGAGGTCTACAACAGGCTACATCTTTAGCCTGTATGGAGGTCCTATTTCTTGGAGATCGAGTCTGCAGCCTATCACGGCCCTATCCACTACAGAGACGGAGTACATCGGGCTGACAGAAGTAGCTAAAGAGGCAATTTGGCTGAAGAGTTTGTTGACGGAGATGGTCCTTACTCAGGAGGCCATTAGAGTGCACTGTGACAGTCAGAGTGTACTTATATTAGCACAGAACTCAGTCTATCATGCAAGGACAAAGCACATCGACATTCGGTATCATCGGATCAGAGAGCTTGTGGAGGATGGCGAGATGGAACTGGTAAAGGTACACACCAAGGAGAATCCAGCTGATGCACTTACGAAGGTACTTCCACGGGACAGCTTTCAGAGATGTGTTGAGCTGATTCGGCTGATGGACAGAGTGGAGCTGGTTGAGGCCTTGGGACACCAAGGTAGAGATTGTTGTGATCCAGGTGGTGTGCCCAAAGCTCAGGGGACCAAGGCTAAGGCTAAGGTCCATCATTCATGAGGGCTTCATGGAGACTCTAGGGCTAGTGGGCCCTAGGTTGAAAGGCTGTGGGCCTTTCGGGTTCTTGAGGTCTAGGTCATATGGGCCTCAAGGGACCAACTCTTTATGGGCCAGGTCTGGGTCCAGGAGAGGTGAGATTAGGTTGAGTCATGGGTGTACATGAGCTTGGATTAACCTAATCTCCCATAGAGTTGGTCAAGGGAGTTTTGGGTTTGGGTCACTTGACCTGGTGTTTATATATACATGTACTTGTATAGGTTTGATCAAGCTAAGTAATAGATAACTCTTTCTCCCAAGTCTCTCTCTCTCTTCTCCCTCTCTCTCCAGCCATCTTCCACGCCCCAAGAGCAAGAAACCCTAGGGTTTCTTGCCGTCGGTCCATAAAAGGAAAGAAAGGGAGGCGCTAGCCTCTTCCCCCTTGCAGCCGCCAGCCATTTCTTCTCTCCCCTCTCTTGCAGTCGCCCAAACACCAGGTCCAGACCCTGAAATCTCTTGAGAAGAGGTTGGTACAAGTCTCTCTCAGATCTGGAGTTGATCTGAGGTCGTTTGAGACGTGGGTGAGATCTCCATCAACAAATCTACAAGAAAGGCTACAGCAGGATAGATCTGCGAGGTCTGTCTCCATCTATCTTCTTCTCCATCTAGAACATCCCGATTCTAGATCTACGAATTGGAGGACCTCGGTCCAGGTCTGTTCTAGTTGGGTACAAGATCTTGGATTTTTTAGAGGTAGTGACAGAGGCGTTCTTCATCTGGAACGAAAGGCTGACGAAGAAGACAACAACCAGGCTGATTTCATCAAGGGCCTTGGATCATGTCCAGAAGTCTCCAGATCTATTCATTGCTGGTTCCGCTGCACCAAAGGTCCATGGGAGGAGCCGGGATCGTGCTCCAACACTTTTATAACTATACAGCTTCTTTTGCAGCATCGGATGCCGCAATATATTTCACCTCGCAAGTAGAGTCGGCCACAGTATGCGACTTGAAACTTTTCTAGCAGATTGCTCCACCGTTCAAGATATAAATATATTCTGATATGCTCTTACAGTCATCATGATCTGATTGAAAATTAAAGTTTGTAAACTTCATAAGTTTTAAGTCAGATTCTTCATAGATAAGCCACTGATCCTTAGTATTCTCAAATATTTAAGGATAGCTTTTACAACCTTTCAGTGCTTCTTATCTGGATCGGACTGGTATCTGCTCACTACTTCTAATGAGCATACCACGTTCGATCGTGTACATGTCATGGCGTATATAATAGATCTCACTGCTAAAGCATAAGAAATTTTACTCATACGCTCTCTCTCTCTTGAGGAGTTGTCGGACAATCACGCTTCGAGAGAGAAATTCTTTGACCTATCAAAAGATAGTCTTTCTTAAAATTCTCCATGCTGAACTTTTTTAGCACAGTATCAATGTACATCGACTATGATAATCCAAGCAATCTTTTAGATCTATCTCTATAGATCTTTATCCCAAGGATGAATGATGCTTCTCCCAAATCTTTTATGGAGAACTGTGATGACAACCAAACTTTTATTCCCTATAATGTAGAGATATCATTTTCGATTAAGAGAATATCATCGACATACAAAACAAAAAATACTATCACAAAGTTATTAACCCATTTGTATATGCAGGGTTCCTTTCCATTCTTAATGAAGCCATACATTCTGATCATTTTATCAAAACACATGTTCCAACTCCGAGATGCCTGCTTAAGTCCATAGATGGACCTCTGAAGCTTGCATACCTTAGACTCATCTGTGGATATGAAACCTTCAGGTTGTATCATATACACCTCTTCTTCTAGCTTTCTATTTAGAAAGGTTGTTTCACATCCATTTGCCGAATTTTATAGTCCAGATGTACTACTATCGTAAGCATAATTCGAATGGACTTGAGCATTGCCACAAGAGAAAATGTCTCATCATAATCAATACTATAATGCTGATGGTAACTCTTGGTGACCAGACAGGCTTTATAGGTCTCCATCTTTCTGTCTGCGCTCCTCTTCCTTTTGAAGATCCACTTACACCCTATGGATTTTATCTCTTCAAATGGGTCAACCAATATCCATACATTATTGACTTTTATGGACTCTATTTTGAATTTTATGACTTTCAGCCACTTATCGAAGTTAAACCTCTGCATCGCATCCATATAGGTGATCGAATCTTCATTATTCTCATTGAGTTTAACTGGATCCCATCTCGGACTAAGAAACTATAGTATCTATTCGATTGACACACTATTGTATCGGATCATCTTAAAGATGTTTCTACAATAGGTTTCAGATTTGATCTAATCAAGTCTGACTTTATGGGTTTACTAGATTTTATCGATTCTTCTACTGATCGAACTTCATCAAGTTCAATCTTTGAGGCATTAGTTTCTTCATCAAGAAATTTCTTTTTTAAAAAGACTGTCCTATTGCTGACGAACACCTTCTGTTCGTCAGCAAGGTAGAAGTAATATCTCTTGATCTCTTTTGGATACCTTACAAATAGATACTTGTCAGACCTAAGTCCAAGCTTGTTAGTTTTCAAATATTTGACATAAGCCAGACATCCCCAAATCTTAAAGTAAGAGAGTACTAGCTTACACCCTGTCTGCATCTCATGTGGTGTTTTACTTACAGACTTATTTGAAACTTTATTTAAAATATAACAAGTTAACTCAAGTGCATATGTCCAAAAGGAGATCGACAGACTTGCAAAACCCATCACAGACTGAATCATGTCTAACAAGGTTCGATTCCTCCTTTTCGATATACCATTATGCTGTAGTGTTTCAAGAGGGGTCTATTATGAGAGAATCCCATTCTCTTCTAAGTATGTCAGAAACTCACTAGAGAGGTATTCTTCTCTTCGGTCGGACAGAAAAATTTTAATACTCTTTTCAGTTTATTTCTCTACTTCATTATGGAATCATTTGAATATTTTAAACGATTCTGACTTATGTGTCATTAAGTAAATATGCCCATACTTCGATAGGTCGTCTATAAATATAATAAAATAATAATATCCACCTCTGACACTAGTGTTTATCAATCCACATACATTAGTATGTATCAGACCTAAAACTTCAAAACTTCACTGACTCGCTCATCTTTTTCAGTAAAAGCTGACTTGATCATTTTTTCAAGAAGACAGAACACACAGGTTGGGAGTGATTCACAATTACTGATTTCAAGGATTCTCTCTTGTGTCAATCTGTTTATTCTGTTCTTGTTAACATGACCTAACCTACAATGCCAAAAGTAGATATCGGAGACATCACAAATTCTAGGATGTTTGCTGGATGTGTACGTTATACTAACAGGTTGTGACAATATATAAATACCATTGTTTAGCTGTCTATTTATCACATTAACACCGTTCATAATGATATTAAAATTATTTTTTTTATTGAAATTTTATAACCGTACAAGGCCAAAAGGTCTATCAAAATAATATTCAATAAAAAAGAAGGACAAAAGTGACATTCACTTAGAACAATTATATTAGACTTGAATACAAGCTTAATAGTCCCTAACGCTAAAACTGAAACTGATCTTCTATCTCCAACATTAAGGAACCTTTCATCTTTTTCAAATCTCCTACTGACCTGCAGATCCTGTAACGAATTGCAAATATTAAAAGGGCTTTCGGTATCTAATATCCAGATAGTAGAATCATAAATTGAGAAATTATAAAGTATTATCATATAATTATCTTGTCCAGCAACAACTTATTTCTTTCTTGTCCTGTTCGAATCTAGAGAGGCAATGTATTGAGGATAATTTCTCTTCCAGTGCCCCTACTTTTTACAGTAGAAGATTCTGCCTGACTCTGATCAGACTTGGGTTTTTTGGTCTGACAAAGCTTGGGTGCCCTAGCACTTTGTACCTTTTTCTTATTCTTCTTCCCTTTCTTAAAGGGTCAACATCTAGAAGAAGACCCTCTAACAATATTCACCGACTCCTTATGGAGCTAGTGATTCTTCTTAAAGTTTTACAGCAACCCCAATAAATCGTGGTGGTTGACTACAAGCTTTGTCATTCGAAAATGAGTAAGGAAAGAGAGATAGGACTTGGATAGAGAGTTCAGAATAGCATCTTTCTCCAACTGCTCATGCAGGAGAAAGCCAAGCTTGCTTAGGCGCTCCATCATCTCAATCATGTATAATACATGATCAGTGACTGATGCTCCTTTCTTCATTCGAGTGTTAAAGATGGCACAACTAGTCTTGTACCTCTTAACGTTGTCAGGTGTGCTAAAGGACTCGTTCCACATTTGCAACATATCCTGTGGTAGAGCATTCTCGAAACAACGGCTGAACTCATCATTCATTACCGCCAACATAATACAATGAACCATAGTTCGATCGTTGAGCTACTTCTGATAAGTGTCTCTGACCATGCTACGTGCGTTCGGAGCTGGCTCCTCGGGTGCCGGATCTGTCAACACATATAAGATCCATTCGTGCTCCAGGATAATTTTGAACTTTCGATACCAGCCATCAAAATTTGGTCCCATCAGTTTATCACTATCTAATAGTGATCAGAGCGACAAGGTGGTGGCCATAACTGCAAAAGAAAAATAAGAACCCAATTAGTATATGAATTGATTAAGCCTAAAGATATAGATTTTAGTCTAAATATTCTTTCATTATTTTATTCGAATTGATAGCCTCTACCTTCAATTCAAGAAATTACACTAATTTCTCAGTGGATACTAGAATCCACATGGACTGCACATGGGCTCGAGTATAGCTCGACCAACCCTTGTGCACCCATGGGTAGGTTCTTAATCAATTATATCACTAAATAATTTTTAGTATTTAATTTTGCCCTAGACACCTCTTTCGCAGGTGTGTGGCACCTCCATTGAAAGTTCTGGTTAGGTCCAACCATTAACATGCCAGAATTTAGTGCATCTAACAAACGAGTGATCAGACCTGAGTATGGTTTGATCAACCTGATCATTATTAGAAAGACACAACTAAATCAACATATTATGAATGATAATTTTGATAGCCAGATGAGCACCAGGCGTGTGGCACCTTCAATGATCATCTAAACTGTTGGACTTATTATCATCCAACTTAATTGGAGGCAATGATCTAGTTATCACCATAGCTATTTTATTTTTAGGGACCTAACAATTTTAGAGGATTTAATTAGTTGAATTGAGAGAAGAGAAAAGACTTGATCAGTTAATCATAATTCTCCCACTGACTTCATCAAGTCAAATTAAAGAAGATTAGGCAAAAGCTGGTCCAGCCAACCAGTCATAAATCTTCCTACTGATTTCACCAAGTCATGAAGAAAACTCAAGACAAGTTGAACTAGGGACACCTAAATCAGTCATATTGATTTTCTAGTTAGCATGGGTCAACTCCAATCGTTAAGTGATGTAACCAAAATATGATTTACTATATTGGAGCAATATGCCATTAACTCGACATAGACTCAATCTATGCGAATAACTCTCAATTAATGACTATCGATCAAAGCTGCCATACTTACCTTAGACACCAACTGGTTAGTCATTTTCAATTTGATCAACTTATAGACTTGGATTTGACCACGGAGCTACGATCAAAGTTTATATTGATCTAATCAAAGACATGGACTTGACCAACTATAATTATTGAAATTGATTAAGAAAAAAAATTGATCCAATCAAAATTAACTTTTAATTAGATTTGATCAATTACTAACAAGATCCATTATCAATGATTTCTAACCCTAGGTCTAATCCAGTTAAATGGACTTGACTCAAGCTAATCCATTAATCCATCAATAATGAAATTAATACCTTAGATCTTTGATTCTCAAATCTAGATCACTTAATTTTTAATTAAGTTTTGGGCTGACATGGATTCAAATTTGGTGTTTGAAAATATTTTTTAATTTTATAAAATATTTTTTATAATAAATTATCTAATGATCAAGACTCTAATTTCAGATCTAATATACATTATTTTAGATCTAAAATAAAATTTTAAAATTTTTTTCATCGTTCATCATCATGAAAAAGATCACACAGTACCCCTACACGCCATAAGAGATCCCATCGAATGGATAAATAAAATTGTAAAATCTTGATTTCTTCTATGATCGGATGGCTATGAAGATTTATCCAATCAGATTATTATACTATTCAGATTTAAAATTAATTATTTAGATCTAATCTAAATAATTAAAATCAGATTATATGCAAATAGTTCATGTCATAAGAAATCTTGCTCTGATACCATCTGAAGGAAAAACGGATAGTTCAAAATATATATTTTTAAAATTTTATAGTAGAATAATAAAAGATTAAATACTTTAATCTTCTAAACATACCTTTGATCAGGTCTAGACTACCATTAAAAATCTATGCTATAAAAATTTATATATAAAATATGATATAAAATAAAAAACTGCATCGATCACATCGATGCCCTAAATCTGATATAACCTTTAGATCATATTGATTGAGTTCAGAACTCATCATCTTTTCATAGATCGATGATCTCCACTATTGGTAGGCATGGTATGAAGCTCTCACTGATGTTGAGCAGCCGCACTGATCGTCTGACCTCTACAGATTGTCCGACCTCTATAGATCATCCACTCGAAGCTCTGATCGGATCTTCCTTCGCAGGAGTGCTAGCTCGCATCGAAGGTTCTGGATGGCTGATCCAAGCTCCTTTAGTTGGATCTCCTAGACTCCTCTAAATCAGAAGATGAAGCTTTACAAAGAGGTGGTGGTGTGAAAGATTGGACAAGACTCACTCTTATATTTTCTTCTCACAAAGCCTAGAGTTGAAACCCTAGAACCCACAGCTCACGCCCGAGAGGAAGAATACTTCCTCTGTTTCTCACACACGAAAACCCAACTCACTCTCAACTTTTTATGTCCCCACTCTTAGATTTCTCACATCAAAAATCACTTTTAATTTCACACAAAACTGATCCCTTTTTAAGGTTGGCGTCCTATGGAAGATAAGGATAAGAAAGAGGTAGTTTTAGTTCAAATTCAAACGTTGGTTGATCCTTAACACCAATTCAAATCAAATTTGAATTAAATTTTGAACCAAACTTTATCTTCATCTTATGAACTCAGAGAGGGATCAACCAACATCAAAATGATGAAAAAAATCTCACATAAAAATACTTTATTCATGGAGAAAGTTGGTGGCATGAAGAGGAGAGTCCAACTAAATTTGGACTCTAGATTTTCATTCAAATTCAAACACATTTGAACTCAAATTTAAACCAACCAATTTCTAATTTTAAAAAAATTAGATAAAAACATAGAAAAGGCCTTTGGGTATGAGAAAAATTATGTAAAAATATTTCTCACATGAAGATTAAGAGGGCGCAGAGAAAGGAGGTGCAACAGATTCAAATTCGAATTATTTTCTCATCCAATTAGATTCTTAATCCAACCAAATTAGATTAAACCTAATTAGACCACTAAACCTAATCTAATTAGGTAGTAAAAAGCTTCGATTAAATTTTAATCAAATCAAAAATTAATCATACTCAAATCCTGATCATATCAGTGTTGGGATTCAGAGTTTGAAGCATGCATATGTGTTTTAAAATAAATTTTCTAAACATCGCAGTGGAAAATAAGATTAAAATAATTTTAATCTAAATTTTATATCCATAAAAATAAAAAATTATATGAATCTATTTCATATACTGAAATTAATATATGCTAAAATTTAGATTGTGACCAAATCACATACCTGTTTCACAATTTCTTTCTTCAAATCTGGATCTGGAAGAGACGAGACTCTCTGTTAGCTGCACAAGTATCCGGTCTCTATGAGTATCCACTCAAGATCAGTCTGAAATATTATTCTTTAATCTAAATTTTGATTTTTCAAAATTCAGCCTGCTGAATCTGAACGAAGCTTGGATCGTGATCAACACTTGATCTTTCTCCTTGATCTTCTTCTTCTCCTCTTTTCTAGAGTTTTTTCTTACTATGTACTGCTACCAAATATTAGAAACCAGTAAAGAAGAAGCACCCAAACTCCTTTGGGCATGGAACACCTTGGGATGCATGTCCCAAGGGAAGGGCATGTAGAACGCCCAAGAGAAGAGAAAAAGGGAGGAAGAGAGGGCATGGAGAGAGCCTTTGGATGTGAGGGGCTGCTGATTTTGATGTTCTAGGGACCTTAGAAGAGGTCCCTTTAAATAGGCATAAGGATTGAATCCTATTCAATCTCATAATACAAGTCCTACTTACATTAGGATTCCTATTAACTTAAGTTATCCAACTTAAATTAGGAAGCCCATTAGGTGCCAACAATTGAAGCCCTTGCACCATAATTAGACCAAGAGATACCCCATAAGAAAATAAAAGACCCTCTAATTAATGGACACACCCAAATTGATCAAATCAAGGTGGCGCCCCATAATAACTATCAAGGAGCTTCACAAGGGACTTGCACCCTTAATATATGTGATCCATAACTTTAGACACCCAATAATTGAAGTCTCATGAATCTTATTCATGCAGATTATTAGTAGATAATTAAGTTAGAATTAACTTATCAAATAGATAATTCCAACAGAAAAAAAAATTGGGTCCAACCATATGCTAGCAAGATTACCATGAACCCAATATGTTTTTCTAAACCCAATTGACACTTCATAAGCTCAATTACTTACTCCAGACCTAATTTCTTTGTTGTATGACCTCATAGGTTCAATTCTATTTGATAGTGAGACATACAATGATCTCTATCATCATATCATTGAAATTCTTTTTAATGGATCGGAATAATTCTACTCTAACTCAACAAAGATTGTCGATCCAGAACAATCTTAGTGAGCTCTCACAATCCACTAGTAACACCTAACAGTATGTAGGGACAATCCAGTAGAACTGAAATGAACCTCTAGGTGTAGTTAACGTGTGATTCAGTCCCTCTATCATGAGTCCCGACTAGATGGCAGATCATGGATAAATCATCAAACCTCAACATCGGTCATATGATAGATTCAATCAACTTAAGTCCATATGTGATTCTATGAAAATTCTTTTCTATCAATCACACTGCTATGGCCATAGACTTAAAGACTCAGACTCTTAAATCTTATAGGACTACTCCCTTCTGCTAGGATCGACAGATCCCATCTTGATGCATGCCCCACTCCTACAGTGGATCGACTGTCGCCAACATCCACTACAAGAACTCTTTGAGACCCATGTTGATATGTTAGTCAAACTCCAGTAGCCTCATTATGAGCAGTAGTATCATCTTAGGTCAAAGGATCAGTCATACAACTACAGCATCAAGAAAATTACTAACGAGTGAGCAGACATCCATGTGACTTTTCATATTATCACACTCAGTACCAGTTATTCTTTAACAACCACCTGCACTCTCGCTCCAGTGTCTCTACACTGCAGACTCAAGATCAATTTATCCGAAGAAATCGATCCGTGCACTGATCTATCTGGATCAATCACCATTTTCATGATGATCATATAACCAGCAGCAATTTAGAAATTAACCATCAATAACATATGCTTCAAATTCTCAACTCTTTGAGAATATGTGTCATTATCTTGTTAATCCCTTGGATGATTCATGGGCACATAGATATGAATGGTAATACAACCGTCCAATAAGTACAAAATCATATCTTAGAGATATAAAATTTGTCAATCATGATTGATTTCTGGGGCATACATCCAATAATTAGGAATCTAACATCCTTAGCGATTAGGTCATCTCATAACCTAATCGGATCAAATCAAATTGAATACAATTCAATTAGATTTGATCCAAAACTCAATGCTCAATCAAATTGAGTTAATTAGCAATCTAATTACTAATCAATCCTTCTATAATTTATCAATAATTATCGAATTGATTTATTATAACTTTTGCATAGGGTTAATCATTAATCAAATTTACTATTTTATCCTAGAATGATTCTTAATTGTTGATCAGCCATATGATCAGTCAGAAACTTCTTTTGAGTTTGAACCCATAGATTCAAACCTAAGCCGATAGTATAAGAACAATCTTTCTATACCAATCAAAGTGACTATCTAGTAATGATACCCAATGTCTGGATAGATCGAAAGATTGTAAAGTATCATTCAAGAACCTATTGGCATATGGTTACTGTATAATTCATCTCTTTGATCCAAATGCTCAAGGTGACCTAGGATTTAACTGTCAACCCTAGATCATCTCTAGTGTATTTCAATTTTCAAAATTCATCACATGGATTATCTCGATCAAGATTTTACTGAATTGAAATATAATGATACATTAACTCCTATTTATTCGGAGGGATCAATTTCATCTTGACTCACACACCGACTTCGCAAGTACTTGATTATGCCCAAAAATCTTTCATCATTGAATTAAAAATTCAGATAGTTTGACACCAAAGCACAGTGAGTTGCTGCAAGTCACCGTGGTGATCTCAGATCGGAGGGATACTTATACCCATATCCTTCGCGAGCTACTCTTGATAGTAGAGTGCTCAACAATTGGTTATATTCAGTGAGATGTACTCCTATATCTCACTTGCATGCCATGTCAGTATCTCCATACTCTTTGATTAAGAGGACAACCAACGTACATGACACACAACGACCTATACTTGATATAGCTATCGTCCTAATAATAGTATATAATTTGATCGTGAACTTAAGGTTTAAGGACTAAATGATATATCCTCTTATATCGAATCAAATAGTTCTAAGGACTTCATCATATAACAGGAGTTCAAAATAAGATGTACACAATAATAAAAAAATCAAATAATATTTATTAATTCAATAATTTATATACAATTATAATAATAAGCTCAACCATCAACGGACTGACGATTGGCTTTGGGATATAATTTTTCACAAGAAATCCATGCCAAACAATCCATCATTACAAGTTGGTTTTTACTTTTATAAAAAATTTTTAATATCTCCTATTTTTTTATTTATCCCCAAGTCTCCAATCTATTTTATTTTATAAAAATTATTTTTTAAAATAAAAATTTTAAAAATATCTCGTGCCAAATGGGTCGTGCCATGGCCTATATGGGCTGGCATGCAGGCCATACCGGGCTTGGGCACATGCCGTGCCATGCCTGGCACGATGGGCCATACCATCCCAGCCCTGAAGGGCCGTGCCGGGCATGGGCCGCGGGCCACCAAACCCCCAACCCATCCCAGCCCTGAGTATTGGGCCGTGTCTTAGCACATCCCGCTACAATACTTGACGGGCCGTGCCTGGCACGGCCCAGTTCATGCAAGGCCGAGCCGGCCCATGGGTGGCCTGACCCAATGCCCACCTCTACCCTCCACCTCCTACCCTCCATATGTTATACCTCTAGGTCTATTGCTTGATCTTTGTCTTTATTTCCTTGGTTATGGTTGTCGCTTAGCTCAATAAATCGTGAATCTCTACTACCTATCCCACTACCAATGGCAATCGAAATGTAGCTAGCTAGATTTCTATGGTTTGCTCTCCCCTTAACCATCTGCCACTGATCTAGAGAATCAGTTCTAGTGGATTTGGCATCTCCACTCCCTTCTTTGCCAACTCTCTCTGGTTGTAGTAGGGGATGAAGCAGCTAGCTCCCTCCTCCCACATCCCTCCTTTACCAAGACCCTCATCACTGTCATCCACTGTCCATAAATATGCTTGCCTTCACTCGCACCTTCTGCGCTTCTTTATGCATGACATGTTTGCAGCGATCTTCCAAATGGCCACCCTTTTACACAAATGGCATAGGGTAATGATGTTTTCATATTGAAACTATTGCCATGAACAACGGCCCTTGGCAATAATACCAGTTCTAGGTCTCAAAGGTTTGGAGATGTCAACTAGAATACATACCTTCGTATAACCTCCCCTTACTCCTCCTCAGTGCAAGTATCTAGAAACAGCACTCTGGCAGTTACAGTGGCTATTCTCAATAGCATCCTCCTCTCCCATTGCTCTACTGAGAGGTTTGACAGCTGAGCCCATATGGCTACATGATTGATAGAATCCACTCCAGGTTTAAGGTTTGGCTTCCATCACTCTAAATCTAGGATTTGCCCAGCAACAATCTAGGGCCATTAGAAAGAACATAATCTCTATCCTCCATCATACCAAATTAGAGTTAAAATGGCCAGAGGATCAGGGAATTACTTTATATTTGTTTACCATCTTCCATATAAGCTCTAACTCTCAAATCATGAACTCCAAGGAGAAAGCAATGCTTAGAAACTTTCTTATTAGAGATATAGTGACCATCTATCATAGATTCCCTCATAATCCTCATCAGAGAATATAATAGCCAAGAACTTTTCTAGTAGTTGGGTGAAATCCTCCTTTGTTACCTTCTGAGACTTCTATTTGTATCTTCTCCAATTTTGTGCCACCTGCTACTTGCTTGAACTCCTGATCTTTGCTTGCTGTAGAGACCATTTTCTTTTATCACTCTCAAGAATGGCAGCTTAAATCAGGCTCCCGCCAGCGATCGATGGTTGCTTAGATGTTGTACCTTAGGATTATCTTTTGCTCTCATGCTCTTCCTCCATCCATGTACATTTGAGCTACCATACTTCACTATATTTAAATAGTTAAAGATATATCTTCTACATTCTATCATGGTTAGTTTTTATGGATATGCTAGCAAAGGTGACTAAATTTATGAAATTTCGATATCTATAGCTAACAATAAAAAATATAAAATGTATAACTATAAAATGAAAAAAGAAAAAGCAGTCAAGTAAAAAAATAAACATCGAACCATGGAGTCAAAAAACAAACCATGAGTACTTTAGGGATTTATCTAAGTGGACAAGATTATATTCTATGGAGAGAGATATTGAATATTATTGTATACTTAAATTATATTCACATTGATTAGTGAGATTGGGCATAGTACCTATGAGGCTACCGAGAAAGACAATGACTCTGTTGATATCTGCCTTCATGTTGAACAATCAATATAAAAATTCCATCATGTAAAGCACCATCAAGGATAGAGGTGTAATGAAACAAAAAAAGCAAAGAAGGGGTGGAACCCCTATTCGACGTGGAGGAGGTAGACTCCTCAAAATTCGATCAATAAAGGGATTATACTGCCTGTTTAACCCCCCTAGTTCATCAAAAAGCATCATGCTCTTAATCTTTATTCCCTCATCTTCTTCTCCTCTCTTTTTTCTTATGATATTTTGTTGTCCCTCCCTGTCATGGGGCTCATCGCCATCATGGCTAATCGTTGCTAGAGATAGGGCATTGTTGCCTCCTACCTCACTGGCACCATCCCTTCTTTTGTTCTCACCACATACAACCACTATCAATCAAAATATTGTCATAAATCATGGGAGAAGAAGTGATAAGGATTCTTTGTTTTGATTTTGTAGATCCTCTATTTTGGATTTTGTCAGAAATTTCTAGCTAAATTAAAATTCAACCCCTGCTACGTAGCCATGCTAAGCTTTTTCCTTGCATTTATGTTGCCCCAAGCTACCACCATCCCTAGTTAGCTTTGAAGCCATTCTTTAAATGCTTCTAATAACTGATTTGTTGCCCTATTCATTCCCTTTGAGTGCCACCTAGCCAACCACTAATTCTACCATCACTAGATAACAAATCTACCATCATAGAAGGTTGCCACCAATCAGACCCCTCTAGTCCACTTTCTTCTCTGTTTATGTTAAGAAAATGGAGTAATTTTCATGTTTCACATTTTCCAATGCTTTTTCTCTCTAAGTTCTTCCTCTTCTTCTCTCTTTTTCTCTCCACCTAATCTATGGATCTAGTAAAGAGTCTCAAGCCCTTTTGCTTTGAAGTCTAATTGACCCTAGTGAAGTAGCTTTGAACCATTTTGTTGGTTGGGCAGCATGTTGATACCACTTTGGTCTTTGTTGAGCATCACAGGATTTTATCTTTATTGATCACTATTGAGCCCCTTGTGCCTTAGCCTGATCTTTGATCAGATAAAATTAGGTTTATCAGATAAACCTAGGCTATCGGGCACTACTGTTTGGCCAGTCCTATCCTTCCTATACCTTTTATTTATGTCACTCTGCCATTATCTTGATATCTATCATCAGAAAATAAATATTTACTCATATAAAAAAATACAGCTGAAATTAAGAAAAATGAAATCGATATCTTTAGCGGCACTTCTATCACATGTCAACCTAATATTATCAATAATCATATCACTAATTATTCAGCGATGCTTTCAATTGTGCCGCTAAATATTTTTTTGTAGTAATATTTTTTTAATATTTATCAGCATTTTAGCACTATCACTAATCACTTTATAGCATTAAAAAATGCCATGCAAAAAAGATAAAAGGGAATGTAACAAATAGCGGCATATCGAAATATCAATGAAAGTTAATCAGTGGCATCCAAAGATGTTGATGTGATATTATTAATCAATTATAATTTATAAATTGTTGGCCTAAGGCTTTAATTTTTATGATAACAAAATATATGAGTGTGAATAATATTAATTAAGCACTTTAAGAATGGTTACAAGATCTCTCAGGTACTCATAATAGCCCATTGAACTAAAAAGAAAACCTCTCAAATGGTTAAGTCAAAATGAATTAAAAGACAAATTATACAAGTTTTGGCTTAAAGGAGTCAACCCTAGATATCCATAAGTTGAACCCTAAACAACCATTGGCAAAAACAGAAGACCCATATTTTTGAAGGTTTTAAGTGTCAATCCTCAGAAATCCATGAGTCAACTTAGGCACATTGGAAGAAAATAGTATGATTCACGAGTTGACCACAAAACAATCATAAGTGAAAGATAAAGAGTGCTAAAAAATGACCGCTAATGAGTCGATCCTAACTTTCATATGTTGACCTTAGAATGACCACAAGCAATAGATAGAGGAGCATCAAAATTGCAGCTTTCACAAGTCAATCTGTAAGTTAGATGAGTCAGTCCTAGAAATTGATAGATCGACCACTAAAGTAGATGAGTCGACTTCTTTACGAGTGATAACCTAACAGCTAGTTTTTCTGATAGCTTCCATTAGACAGATTTCAACTCAAATAGCTATTTTGGCTTCCATAACAGCTAAATAACCCTTTCTGACCAAAATTAAAGCTATTTAATACATAGAATCAAATTGGGAAGCAAGAGATCATAAGCGAATAGTGAAAAATAAAGAAAAAAGAGAGGAATGAATGCTTAGAGTCCAAAAGTCATTTATATGAGCATATTCAAGTCTTTAAGAAGAATTTAAGAGCATTTATTGAGTGGACAACCTTGACTAGCAATCATCAAAAAGATTTTCATTAATTAAAGAGAAGAAATCCAAGCCCCAAAGAGCAATCAACTTCGATTTCAGTCAAACTTTAATGAGCTTTTTTTTAAGCATCAACTCATTTAATTTAATTCTACCTTATACTTTAGTTATTACTGAGACAGAAACTTATGAAGAAGTCTTATCCAAGTTTGAAATTGAATATTGTATTGATTAAGTTTAGAAGAGATTTAGTTGGAAAGATTTTAGGTGATGATCTGATGCAAAATTAACTGAATTGATTGTGAGCTCATTTAAAATAATCAAACTGTAATCATTACTGATTATAGTAAAATTTTAAAATAAGAATTCTTGAGGGCTTAATATAGATGCTGGATTTGGTACCGAACCACTATAAATTTACTTGTACTTATGATTGCATCTTGCCTTTACTTATTTGCATTGCATTCACTTATAATTATTATTTTATTCCACTATATTTTCTTCATTTACACTCTTAAATCAGTATTAGCGCACATAATTGCTTTCAGTTATTAAAGAAACTAATTTGTCCCTCCTTTTTGGTTTACTACATCTAGAAAACATAAATACTGCTAAAAATCCTATTTTATAGTATTTTTTAATATTTATCAATATTTTTGAAATGCCGCCAAATCATTTGGTGGTACTAAAGAATGCTATATGATGATAAGTTAAAATAGAATGAAATAAATAGTGAAAGTGTAAAATGCCATTAAAGATTAATTGTGGGTGTGAAAAGTGTCAGAAAAAAAATATAAATCATAATAGTCATTTCAGAAGATAGATTTATCAATGCTTTTAATATCAATAATATCTTTATAGTTTAATTTTTTGAATATCCTATGGTGCTTTCATGTGCTGCTGATAATTATTTTTTATGATTCAATACAATCATTTTATTCAACATGCATAAAATATATTTGAAATATATTATATATTCGTTAATATACTATACAATAATCATCCTAGAATCAAAATTATGAAATTAAAAAATGGTCTAAAGAAATGATGCACATAAAACCATAATTATCTTAGTGATACTTTTTAAAAATATCAATAGCATCCTACAAACTAAATTGAAAATATAAATTATATTTTTAAAGTAAAAGTATAAATACTCTTTAAAAGTCATGAATCAAAAGTACTCATTACTATTCATTAAAAACTATGTACATAAAATATGAAAAAAATAAATTCTAAAGCAATTAATCCGATGCCCAAGTAGGCACAACTTGCAAAACAAAAGCAAATCAAGTATCTAGATCATTATTATATAAATTTATATATAAAATAATATAATAATGTATAAAGTATAATTTAATAAATTTATTTTATAAAAGTTGAAAGCCATGCAATGTGTGCTCTAACAATATCTTCAATTCTTCTATAATATCAATCAGGCCTTATCAAAGGCTCATTATCTATGTTTATCATCTCAACGTATATCATCCAAAATTGAGCACCAAGTATATTTTTTCCTACAATTTTATTTGGGTTCTTACTTATAAGAGCTTCTAGTGCCATATCAAGATGAGGCATTTTGGAATTCATCATAACTCTGTTTCTTTCTTACAAATATCCAATTATATTTTGGGAAGAAGCATGCTGTAATTGATCCTTTTTGTTTTCCTTAATATAAAAATACCAAATGGTTTCAACTGTATCGTTAGTTTATATACTTTCTCACATAAAATCCTTATAATAAAAATGAAACAAAGAAACACATGGATATATATATATATATATATATATATATATATATATATATATATATATATATTTATATGGCTTTAGTAGGTGATGCATGATAAACAAATAAAAAATAGAATATGTAATAGTAGGTGGAGATTCAAATATAAAGTAATTGATAACATATATAAATTAGCATAAATTTAAAAATATTACTTGATGACTTAGAATAACATGACTTGAGGATGTCGAGTCGATAAGATGTATCAATGAATCCTCATGCATTAATTAACTATATACGATCGATGATCAAAGAATTAAGTCAAATATTACATTAATTTTATATTATATATAAAAAAAATTCATCCAAACTTTAGAAGAACTATCTAGCTATTGTGGAAGAGAGGTGCACATAAGTTTTTAATTTTATGCTTTGCACGAGCTAATTGAATAGTTCTTATATAATTTGCACTAGAGAAGAAAACTGAGCCGGCAACTTTGAGTACTTGTGCTCCATATTCATGCACTTCTGTTGCACATCCATACACTTTTCTTATAGTTCTTCTTTCTTATGTTGATATGTTTGCAGCTCTAGCTTCAAAGAACGAACCTCTTTGGTAGTTTCAACCACCATCCTTATGACATTGGCATGATTCTTGCTCTTACTCTAACAGTTCTCAAAAGAATGATCCAACACTACCATTTGAATGTACCCACTTTCTCTTGTCCTATGACTATTGCATATAGATCATCAAGAGCGAGATCTTATTCTACTAATTCAGGATTCTGGGTAACAGCCTCATGTAGCTTACTCTAAAATGAAAAACAATAAATTTTTATTATTATAATTAATAATCTAAAAATCAATTTAGAAGAAAAATTAAAAAGTTATATTGTTAGACAAAAAATTATCTGTGCTACTACATCATTTATAGGTCATTATCCTTATATTGATGGTTAAGAATGAACAGCCTTGCTTGTCTGGGTCACTTGCCATAAAGCGACTTTGAAGCCTGCAATCATATTATTCTCAATAATTATATGTAACATATGTAAATATATTTATATTTCTAGAGAAGGAGATATGGTATTTATTTGCTCCTCACTGATAACTGTAAAGCTTTGTGTACCTCCTGTATAATTAAACTCTTGCATTTTATGACTAGATTTAGTTTTAGCATTGCAATTCTAAAATGGTAAAAAAAAATTTAACAACTAAGTATATTTGAATAAAATTACATATTTATAATTATAAGGATAAAATTATGGAAATAAATTATGTATTTTGCATTCACTTCATCGCTGTTCTAAAATGATATAAAAACTTTATATTGTTTAGAAATGACTCTCTTATCAGGTGCAACATCATGCTGCTGGGCAGCAGATGGAGATATATCATAAAACTTGGATTTGAGATGAGCTTTTCAATCCTTCCATTTTTGTGAAAATGACTTCATAACCTATTTATAAGAAAATGGGATGACGTCACACTTGCTCTACGACACATTGAGAAGATAAAAGTTATACAACAAAAAATAGTACATTAACTCTATAAGATAGTGGAGTTTCTTTTAAATACCATGAATATCTCCCACATACACTCCTCATCTGGCATGGTCCCCCAACCAAGATAGTTGTTGGCCTCAGATCATCCCTTCAAGCAATTGTTCCAAGTTAGAAAATATACATGCATTATTTCCTATTGGCTGTTTTGACTCATTTCTTTTGAGAGGCAAACAGACATCCTGTGGTGTAAGTCAAATATCTTTGCCTTTTGTGGGGTCTCGAACACCTTTCTTGATATATGTAGATTCTATATAACGCAATAGAAATATAAAATGAGCAGTTACCGTGAGAATATCTTTAGAAAGACAAAGACTATCTTATGAAGTTTGCTTCTATAATTAGCTATTTATTTGATCTTGTTATCCGATCAAAATATCATTATATATATATATATATATTTTTTTTTTTTTTCTACATCTGGTTTATACATGGTAGCATAAACTATGTTGTGTCCGCACAAATTATGCTGTGCCAATATAAACTATGCTGTCTCAGTGTGAATTATGCCATGCCATTGCAAATTGTGCCATATTAGCAAGTTCAAAGTTTAGAATATTTTTAAATAAATTTTTACTACAGGAAAAAAATTCAAAGTACTGTTCATGAAAGATGGAGCAATCGAGTGGTTCATGCTTTCAGTATGCTAATTATCAAAATAACAGATTATGCACCACCTGGCATCCACTTGCAGAAGTGGAAAGGCTTGAAGGTCTCCTAGGTTCAGAGATAAAATATTGGTTGCAACCTCTCTAGTTGGAAGCAGGAACCCAAATTTCTAAGGAATCATATTCCTGATTTCGATGTGAAACGTGTTATGAATATTTCCTTCAGAAACCTAAGAACGAATAACTTCCATATTTTTGATTTTTGAGACAAAAGTCCAACTTGTTCCCACAAACTAGTGTTATCTTCTACTGAATCTCCCAACTACTTTATAATCTAGCACATGAATAATTACAAATGTCTGGAATGGATAACCTCCACATTCACGATTTTTTAAGGCAAAAGTATAACTTGTTCCCACATACAAGTGTTATCTTTCTGCTGAAGCTCACAAGTCACAACTACTTCATAGTCCGGTATATGTATAATTACAAATGGGTGGAATGATGTCAATTCCTCCTTTGATACGATAAATACCACAAATTGCAACTTAAAATCATAAATATCCCATCAAGTACACTTCTAGAGCTAATTAACCGAGTTTCTAGATAATGATACTTATGTAAATATACTAATATTTCATTAGATCCTATTATCTTAATGCTTCTACCATGCAAACACTTCTTGATTCATAAATTGAACTACAAAACTCATGTTTTATTCTAACCACACATTCTCCAACTCCAGATTCGATATGAATCCTAGGCCAACAATTTCTATGAATGATGTTTCCATCATCCATTGATTTCATTAAATTTTATCAACAATGTGCTATTTCCACCTTTGGCTAGCATAGTGACTTATATCTCTAACATTTACCATATTTAGTTACTAATGATTGACAAATTGTCATGCCATGAGCAACTTAGGTACCCATGCTCCACGGTGCATCTGTTGGGTGGATGTCTGGTCAGAACACCACCTCCCAAGATCTTTTCAGTACCACGCGATGCAGCAGGAAGAAAGAAGAAACAAAACAAAAGAAAAACAATCAAAATACGTGGATCAGCCACAAAAGGGCTCGCCTCCATGGGGCATGCAAACTTCACTATGAAAAAAAAATTTTACAAGAGGAGACCTCACCCTCAACCCTTATACATCCAATTCTCTCTCACCTGAAGTTCCCCTCACAAAAGCTCTCTCTCTCTCTTGGAAGACCCCCTGAACCCCAGAAGTGCCTGGCGACCACTGTCCAGGAGCCTCCTGCTCCTTGTCTCTCAGCGCTTCCGCCTCTCTCTTCTCTTGAGTTCCGTACGGGCTTCGTACGGTGCGAAAAACTGAACCACACCTCTCTCTGTTGTCACAGGCCCTTTTAAAGGCTTAAGCAGGGTTTAAAACCTAATTAGAGATGGATTAGGAGTCCTAAACAAAGTCAGATAACCTTGGACCGTCGGATCAAGATCGGGAGCCACCCACGCCTTCAGATCGCACTCCGGTCCACGGAATAGTGCTATGGACCGCGAGAAACGCATGGGAAACGCCCACGCGGTCCACAGGCCCAGCCGTGGACCGCCCGATCTACGGTGGACCGGAGAACAGTGCCAGCAGGCCGCCTGGGCCGGCCCGCTCCCGCGCGCGGGCCTACGCGCGCCTGGACCATGCGCCCGGTTGGGCCGTGCGCTAGCCTGGGCTGCACGCCCGGTTGGGCCGTGCGCCCGCCTGGGTCGCGCGCCCGCCTGGGCCGCCCGCCCGTGTGGGTCGCGCATCCCGCGCGGGCCTGGGTCATGCGTCCCACGCGCCACCGCCTGCGGCCGCACCGCTGCCGCCCGCCGTCGGTCGCCGATGGTCCTCCACCGCCTCGAATCTCATGTCGACTTCAAAAGCTCGTATCTCCTCCATCCGAGCTCCGTTTCGGGTGATCTTAGTCTCGTTGGACTCCATTTTTCATCGCGAACCTCGTTGTAGGCTCAATATGGGCTGAATCTCGAGGCATCAAATTCTAACAATCTCCACCTCGACTTGATATTCGGCCTCCTCCAAACTCTGAGAGCTTCTGGATCTCCTCACCCCCATGCCCTGGGGCAATCGCCTGCTGATCATGGATGGGCAAACATGGGAGTCGAGCCAGGCTGCTCGATCCCATCTCCGTCGTATGCTGTGCTCCTCCTGACCTGAGACCTGCTCGGGGCATCGTCCTGCGGCAATAGGAATCTCACCTTGCTACGTCACCTCTCATCCTCCCGAGTCTCCTGTCTCATGTCCGATCCATCTCCTGGAGCTCCACCTCGCTTTGGGCTCCACCTGACTCCCGAAGCTTCACCTCGCACTGGGCTCCCTGTCAGGTAATAATGTCCTCTGCTCTCCTTCTTCCCCTCCAGCACAATCCTATCGCCGCGTAACACCCTCAGAATTCCTCCACCAGCAACCGTCCTGTAGCCTCTCGAATCCAGTCTGCTAAGTGAGATAAGATTCCACCTGAAATCGGATATGTATCGGGCCTCCCTCAATCTTCTCACTGCACCGTAATGTGTCCTCCAGCTGACCATCCCAATGCCTCTGATCGCACAGCTCGATCCATCCGGCAGATATACAGTGCCCTCACTGTTCTCCAGGGAGTCAAGCTGCTCCTCTCTGCAACATACATGATAGGGGCATGCAGAATCTAATATCCACTGCTGGGAAGAAGTAGATACCTCGTCAAATATCTCCAGGACATCTCCATCTAAATCACTGCTGGCCGTTGCTACAGCAGCCACCGTCCGATTTTTAAGTTGAGGACAATCTCTGGCTAGATGCCCCAACTCCTCACACCGATAACACCTGGTTTTGCTCAAGTCCCTCCTGGACTTAGACCGCCCTCGTTGCGATCTCCTATCGCTCCATCTACCGCCTCCTGCTCTTCTAGAAGCCACCAAAGCTGGGCTACTGCCACCTGAGCTCGAAGCTGGGTTCTCCCTCCTGAGAACCTCATTCTGGAGTATCGCCGTGGTGACCTCGTCCATCTTGATAGTGCTCTTCCCCACTAGAAGGGTAGTCACCAAGGACTCTTACGAAGGGGGAAGCGACGTCAGCAAAACCAGCGCCCTGATCTTCTCCTCAACATTCTCACCAACGCTGAGGAGGTCGGTGAGGATCTTCTGGAAGTGGCTCAAATGCTCCTGCACGCTCTGTCCCTCAGTCATCCGTAGTTGGTAGAACTGCCTCCAGAGGAAAAGAGTGTTGGTGAGAGACTCGTCATGTACAACTCCTCGAGCTTCGACCACAGCATCGTCGGAAAAGTCTCGCTCAGCACATGGATCACCACCTCGTCCGTCAAGTACATACGGATGGTACTCACCACCTGCATCTGTAGCCATTTTCAATCCCGCACCTCCATAGTGGTCAGCTTCTCATCGCACAAGAGAGCATCGATCAACCCTTGTTGGATGAGCACGTCCTTCATCCTTGCCTGCCATAAGGAGAAATTACTCTTACCATCGAACTTGTTGATCTCCATCTTGATTGTTCCTATCTTCTCCATCTTCAGTCTTGCTCACCACCACTGCAATCTGCGTCCTTGTATCGCCTTGCTCTGATACCACTTGGTGGGTGGATGTCTGGCCAGGACACCACCTCCCAAGATCTTTTCAGTACAACGGATGCAGCAGGAAGAAAGAAGAAACAAAACAAAAAAAAAATAATCAAAATACGTGGATCAGCCACAAAAGGGCTCGCCTCCACGAGGCATGCAAACTTCACTATGAAAAAAAATTTTTACAAGAGGAGACCTCACCCTCAACCCTTGTACACCCAATTCTCTCTCACCTGAAGTTCTCCTTACAAAAGCTCTCTCTCTCTTGGAAGACCCCCTGAACCCTTGAAGTGCCTGGCGACCGCTGTCTAGGAGCCTCCTGCTTCTTGTCTCTCAGCGCTTCCGCCTCTCTCTTCTTTTGAGTTCCGTACGGGCTTCGTACGGTGCAAAAAATCGAACCACACCTCTCTCTGTTGTCACAAGCCCTTTTAAAGGCTTAAGCAGGGTTTAAAACCTAATTAGAGATGGATTAGGAGTCCTAAATAAAGTCAGATAACCCCTGGACCGTCGGATCAAGATAGGGAGCCACCCATGCCCTCAGATCACGCTCCGGTCCATGAAATAGTATCGTGAACCTCGAAAAATGCATGAAAAATGCCCACGCGGTCCACAAGCCCAGCCGTGGACCGCCCGGTCCACAGTGGATCGGAGAACAGTGCCAGCAGGCCGCCTGGGCCGGCCCGCTCCCGCACGCGGGCCTGCGCACGCCTGGGCCGCGCGCCCGGTTGGGCCACCCGCCCGTGTGGGTCGTGCGTCCCACGCGCCGCCGCCTGCGGCCGCACCGCTGCCGCCCGCCGCCGGTCGCCGGTGGTCCTCCGCCGCCTCGAATCTCGTGCCGACTTCAAAAGCTCGTATCTCCTCCATCCGAGCTCCGTTTCGGGTGATCTTGATCTCGTTGGACTCCGTTTTTTGCCGCGAACCTCACTGTGGGCTGAATCTCGAGGCGTCAAATCCTAACAGCATTAATATTCAGAATAAGTTTTAAAGGCATGAGCTACTGTTCACAAAGCAGCAAATTACAACCATCATTCAAAAAGCTAAGATGAGGGAGGAAGCTAAGATGATAGCATGGGAGAATTTGTAGAAATCAAAAGTCGAGGCAATCAAACAAAATTATCTCGTACCAGCAAATTATGTCCTGCCAGTACAAAATGTACTGTGTCATGCCAGTGCAAAATATATATGTGGAGCTATTGCATCCCTATTCATATTTCCTGTGTTCTATTTATTTTTGTACGATGCAGTGTTTCGGAGCATTGTTTAAGATGAGTATTAGATCAATCGTAAGTGTGCAACATTTGACTGCGGTGCATGTTGTTTAAGATGAGTATAAGATCTAATAAAAGCATATGAAAGAACAGTGAATGTTGTGATAAGGCTTAGAATGCTGAACGATAGCTAGTTATTTGAAAACCTTTTACAACTTTGAGGGCCCAAAGGTAAACGGTGGAGGGTGTGGAAAAAATTTGAAGTATCAAATTTTACCTTCAAGGGCACTCAAGAAGCTAGGTCGAAGAGGGGATTAAAAGATTGATTATTATTTTAAGTAGCATATTTTAAAGAATGGCTTGTAAAAAGCTTTCCCTAAGGCATAATTCGATAATAATGGAAAACGAAGGGAACTTTCGGGAAAGTTCTGCCATGAATTTGCATGAGCTGACAACTAGTAGTTGTTGATTCTAGTTTAAAAATTTTAATATGTATTTAAGTTGGGTAGCAAGATCCTAAATCTCCCATCTGCTATCATGTGATGTCTTAAATTGAAATAGATTTCTCCACTTTAGTCTGCTGCATCCAGTTATGCACGACAACATTCTACAAGAGCTAATAAGATATATATAAACAATATAGTCAAAACTTCACCGCCAAATGGATTTTTATGTGCATTCCTCTTCTAGAAGTTTATGTCGGCCACATATGGTTCCACCAAAAGAGCATGCTAGTTCCCTGTTCCACTGCAGGTAGACATTTTTTGTTAACTTTTAAGTACTCAAATAACTTGCAGTCCAAGCACTCATAAGTTGTTTGCTTATAACTAGAGTTCATATCAAGTCTAATTTGACATCGGCAAAGTTCCAGGAAACAACAGTACGTCATTTTTAATATTTTCCACGTGAGCAATGCAACACAAAATTTGTACCAAGATTATGGGATGTCTAGTCCAATCAAAGCTAGTCAATGGCATGGAAAAATTCATGTAGAATCTGACCCTTAAGGATATTCATATCAATTTTCCTCTACATTATTCTAGTTTTCATAATGACCAAATATGTAAACTTAATTAGTTTTTGAAAAAAATGAAAATAGATATTCAGATCGTAACTTTCCTAATTCAACAGAATTGATACTTTATGCACTGTCTGATGATTTTGGTCATTAGCCAAATGCTTGACATCTACGTAAACAAAAGAAAACAAAAGGCAAAAAGTTTAAAAGAGCAAGCAAAAATAAGACTACCAATAAACTGGGTCCTTCTACGTACTTCGTTCACTTTGAAAGCTTTCAGACTCTATTTTTCTGAAAGTTCTCAGACTATGCAAAGATATCGGACTGAGCCCTTTTGTCTAAGCCAACTTGGCTACAGACAAAACTAGTAAACAATACCCCTATACAGCTACTATAAATATTTTAATATATATATTCATAGTGGTTTTCCTCCCTTTACATTAAAAAAAGAAAAAGAAAAAGAAAAAAAAGACTACCAATAAACAGCAAAATAAAAGAAAATAATCTTTGCATCGAACAAAATCTGGTGCCCATCGATCTAACCAAATCTAACAAAGAAAGTTACAAGGAGAATAGGATGCTTTTCCCATGGGACAAGGATGTAGGCATGAACCGGCGGATTGTTAGGGCCAAGGTATGTGGGTTGAGCACGAAGAGGGTGCTGCTGCCGTGATGGATCGTGAGACACATAGATCACGTGGATGAGAGAATTTTCCATGTGCATGCCATGATTATTATTTTAAGGATTCTTTGCATGTGTGGTTGGATTAATATGCGATTTCTTTTTTAGTTTCATTTAGGAGGAACTCTATGGAACATGAATTTGTGGGATTTTAGGAATTAGCTAGATGCCCAACCCTAATAGGAGTCTACTTCGACTTGGAGTCAAACTCTTAGTTGGCAACAAAGTGCGGGAATGAGACTTCTAATAGAAAAAGAAAACTTATGGATGGTTGTACCTGCGTATATTTATTTTATGACACTACAACATTAACAATTTAATTAAGCAACGTTACTATATGATTAATTCTGGCAAAAAAATTATAAAATATTGATCAAAACTTTTAATTAGTGATACATATTTTTTATATGCTAGTAAAACTATACCACTGATTTGACAAATTAGTGTAGTATTTTCTACTTATTAGATATAATCCTATGTAAGGGTGTTGAGAATTAAGATTTTTATTCTTAAAATAATTATGGATAAATTCTAATAAAATATATCTTGCATATTATGCTTCGATGGGAGAGTTTTGGAGTCGATTGGACTCACTAGTTGATTTCACTTGCAAGATAAGTAATCCTTTATTTTTTTAAGATTTACTAGCAAATTATAAAATTATTATATTAATAAACTTTGAATTATATATCAATGATATATGAATTTAATGAGCATTACTTTATTATTGAATATGCTTTATTTTGAAATATTATAATGATGTATGATCGGAAGTCTTGATCTTATTGTTAATTATGCTTGGTTGATTTTGATATGGCATAATTTATTATATTTTTGCCGAATTGACATATGACATCCCATGATTATTATTGATTCCCAACCAATCTATGTTAAGAATCCCATCAATGGATGTTAGTACATTGGTATTTGATTAGTCTTGAAGGATTTATTACGTAAGAAGATGCATGGCATACTATAAGAAGATATACGCTCTGAAAGACTTCACCTTAAGATGTTGCATGATACGTGTAAGAAGATATATTGTTCACAATCCTACCATAGAGAAAATTTAGCAATAGCTCATGGCTAATAAGATCAACTTAATGTTTTGAAAGATTTTGGATTTATGAGTAAAATTTGAATTTTAAGAAAGATTGAGTTTAGCATGCATAATATTTTGATGATGCTACATATTTATTCTAGATCTGGTTTTGAACTAATGAATTTCATATACTTATTTCTGTAAATGATTATTTAATTTATGACCTGATTAATCTAGTTAAAATATTCAATGCTTACTAGGTTGTCTAACCCATTATTCTATATTCTACTATTTTGATTGATTATGAGAACTAAGATGGCATGGGGTTATATTCGAGAGAGGGACTAAAGGCAGAGTTTGACATCTCTATTTTAGATCGAGATTTATCCAGAGTTTGATGTGAGATCTTTTGAATGTGTTGGTACCGTGAGACTTTAAATTTTGATTCTGATCATTTAAACTAAAATTTGAACATTAGTTATCTAAATTTATTCCATTGCTTGCTTTATGATATGGTTTTGAGATGTTATGTATGCTTGCAAGAAGAGTTTCCAAGGAGTGTATGGCAGTCTTGCAATCTTAGGTCAAGAGCATGATGTGTAAACTAAGTGTACGAATTACAAGCCATCTCTTGATATACAAGATTAAACATCTTGCTATAGTTTGGAGGCTGACAAGTTTGCATCCAGATCCATCTATTGATAATGATATCCTGGATTATGTCCTTGATAGGATCATATTTATTGATCCAAATGTAAGAAGGTCAAGCTGTCGAATATGAAAATTATCATAATGGCATTCTGTAAATAGTAGATAATATGGATATAGTTAGACATATAAGACTCCATACTCAAGCTGTAACTTAAAAAAAATTTTAGAAAAAAATACTTTTATAAAATTATTATTAATAATGATTAATTATTATTGAATGATTTTGCATGAATAGCTTTCATAAAAAATTGTCTATCATAATTCAGGGTTCTAGTGGGCTATAACATCATTTGACAAAAGGATTGACGATGCAATAATTAATGGTCATATGAGACTGGACTAATGGAGATTGAATTATAGGATATAGCTTGTGTATGACTTGAGATAGATGATTGTCACTTATGTGATAATCTAGCTCCAGTGCAAGGCTTGTTCCTCCATCAAAACTATATGATCACCATTTGACTATTGGCCATCAAGATGTCTCCTTTGGCTGTAAGAGTTGTGGATACAAGTCCTTCCTCCCTAGATCAGAGCATGCTCAATTTAGGGGTCTTCATGGGGATGCCCGAAAAAAAAAGACATGCAATTTGGGATTAGAATACAAAGCTATAATGAAGTGATCAATTAATGCTCGTATGAAAGATAATAATCATTACACATCGATATATGCATGGAGGGATGGTGGGGGAGGAATGGAGTATAAGATACACTCTCTTCCCCCCAATGAAAATATCTAAACTAGATAATAGGTAAGTCAAATGTCTTATTTTAATGCATGGAGGTATTAGTGAAACATGCATATGGACAAGATTGAAAAGAAAAGGGAGAGAGTAAAGGATCAGGGGGGAGAGAGAGAATGTGGCTTGAATATCAAGTCTTGTGGAAATCTTTGAGTGCCTTCATAGAGCATAGCTCTTCCAACTCCACCACCTTCTTGCAACATAGCATGACTTTCTTGAAGCCGCCCCTCATTTAAGGGTTAGACTGGAATGCAAGAGATTGAACATTCTTTTCTCCTTCTCCATTGAGAGGGAAGGAGTAAAGAGATACTATAGAGGCATGAGGAGGTTGATTAGCTCAACTTATCTACTACTTAAAATTGAAATAATGGCACAACCAAAATATATGATAAATAGGATGCTTTGACACCAAAAAAATGGCTTCTGAGAGCCCAAATGCTAAAACTTAACATCCAAACATTTAGATGCCCAATAATCGATATTCAAGAAATAAAATGCTATTAAATTGTTCCACAATATGATGATAATTTTCAGCTTGCCAAAAGTTTTGAAATTTGATTTCAACACCGTAATAGTGGTGTCAAAGCACTCATATACCAAAAAATTGGCATTAGAACTATAAGATCAGCAAACTTAAGAATTTGCCTTCGAAGCCCCACATCCCCCAATTCAAGTGTTTGGGTTCTTTAAGACTAAAATCTTGATGTTAAACAATCTGGGTTGGCAATGATAGAGTAAGGTAATGGTTCAAATGCATGCTGTTAAGTGATGATTTAAACTCTGAGGATGCAATAGACACTAATTTTAGGGGGTATCCAATTAAAGACACCCTCGAATGGCAAAGAGGGGTCCAAAAGTAGGATGTCTACACTATAATTCACTAATGATATCTTTGTTAGATGTATGTCTTAGAAGCCAATATAGCTGACACATTGAGATATAGCTAGGATATAATTTTATGCTTAATATATTGATTTGATCAATAAAAGGATAAGTTTATTTTTCATTCAAGTATGATATGTCCTTGAATCATCCATGAAATTAACATTTCGATATATATTCTCAAAGTGTTGAAAATTAGAGACATATTTTTAATTTTTAAATATTTTTGATTATAGTATCATCATGAGGATGGTGATCGATCCGGATAGACCAGTGCACAGATCGCTTCCTTCAGGATAGATGAGTCTTTGGTCTATAGTGTAAAGACACTGAACGACGAGTGCGAATAATTATTAGAGAATAACTAGTACTGAGCATGATCATACGAGAGATCACTTGAATTTCTATTCGATCATCAGTGATTGTCTTGATGCTGTAGTTGTATGAATGGTCCTTTGACCTATGATGGTATAGTTGCTCGCAGTGAGATTGCTGAAGTTTGACTGACACATAAACATGATCTTAATGAGCCCTTGTAGTGCATGTTAGTGATAGTTTGTCCACTATAGGAGTAGGATGCGTATCAAAATAGAATCTATCAATTTTAATAGAAAAGAGTAGTTCTATAAAATTTGAGAGGCTAAGTTGAGAGTCTATGGTCACAGCAATATGATTGATGAAAAAAAAATTTTATAAAAATTATAATTGAACTTGAGCTAATCGAATCTATCATATGACTGATAATGAGATTTGATGATTTATCTATGACCTGTCATTTAGTCGGGACTCACGATAGAGGGACTGAATTATATGTGAACTACACCTTGAGGTTCTTTTTTGGTTCTTCTGGATTGTCACTACATACTGCTAGGTGTCACTACATACTGCTAGGTGTCACTGGTGGATTGTGAGAGCTTACTAAGATTACTCAGGATTGACAATTCTTAATGAGTTAGAGTGAAATTATTCCGATCCATTGAAAAGAGTTTCAATAATACTATGATAGAGATCATTGTATATCTCACTACCAGATAGAATTGAACCTATGAGGTCACACAACAAAGAGATTAGACCTAGAATAAACAATTAGACTTATGAAGTCTCAATTGTATTTAGAGAAATCCTATTGGATTCGGGATAACATTGCTAGTACATGATTGGATTCAATTTTCTCTTTACGTTTGAATTTCTTATTTGATAAGATTAATTTAAATTTAATTATTTACTAAAAATCGAAATAAATTAGATTCATTAGACTTCAATTATTGGGTGCCTAAGGTTTTGGATCAAATAAATTAAGGGTTCAAGTCCTTAATTAATTTCTTTGATAGTTTTCATTGGGCGCCACTTGATTTGATCAAGTGGGGTGTGTCCACCTATTAGAGGGCATGTGGAACCATTATAGGGCATCCCATGGATACCATATTGGGTGTATTTTTATGATGTAAAGGCTCTAATAGTTGGCGCCTAAAGGATCTCCTAAAGGGAGTCAAATAACTAAAGAAATAAGGATTCTTAATGCAAGTAGGATTTGTATTAAGTGGTTGTTTGATTTTGAATAGGATTCAAACCTTATGCCTATTTAAGGAACCTTTCCTAAGATCTTTAGGCACTTCAACCAGTAGCCCTATGCCTCTCTTGAAGAGCCCACGCCCCCTCTTTCTCTTCTCCCTCTCTTCTCCCTTGGAGATCCAAGGCCCATACCTTGGGCGTCCTCCATTTTCAATGCCCAAAGGTGTTTGGGCATCCCCTATTGCTTGTTGATTTTTAGTCCCTGGTTGCTTCATAATTTAGAAAATAAAAACAAAAAAAGAAAAGAAGAAGAAGATCAAGAATCAAAGAATTGATCGCGATTCAGGCTTCGTTCAGATTCACATGCTGATTTTTTTTAGAAAAAAAAATTCAATATCAAAAAGGACTGTTCCAGACTGATCTTGAGTGGATACCCGTAGAGGTCGGACACTTGTGCGGCTAAGAGAGCATCTTCTCTTTCAGATTCAGATTTGAAGAAAAAAATTACGAAATAGGTATGTGATTCAATCACATATTCAAATTCAGCGTATGTTCAATTTCAGCATATGAAGTAGATCCTAGTAGTTTGTATTTTATACATACATGATATAGATTAAAAGATATTTTAATCTTTTATTCTGCTATGATATTTAGAAAAAAAATTTAAAACATACATGCATACCTCGATATAGAAATTCCAACAATCTTAAACTTTTATGAGGCCTCTGCTTATCAACTTAAACCATTAAATTTTTTCTTCTATACTTTTGAACTATTCTTGAGTCTCACTATCAACTGACAACTATACCAGATTACTTTGGTCATTTTGGGTAAAGATGCTCGGTACAACCCAAATTTGTTCACTCTGCTTTACTTCAAACCACAATCACTTCAACTTAACTACCTTGATCTATCCTGCATTGTTGTCCCATATCTAGATAATGTTGGCAAATGCTCCTTGATAGAGTTAATTGAAAGCTAATTAGTTAGATCATATCAAAAGATTTTACTTCTAAAAAGCCCCTTAAGCCTTATCTAACCCACTTGTTAGAGCTGATGTTGTAAGCCAAAACTAAAAGGTGGTCTTGGTTTGAAGGCTAAAACATATGAATTTAGCCATTCCAAGACATTGAATATAGCAAATTATCTAGGATCCCTAACTACTTGAGCAAAAATTAATAATGCAAAAATTGTGAAGCCTAGCCTCATGTTGTGCCAACCCACCTTTTGGACCATGGTTTGATGCTATCTGGAGATCCAAAGGCCAGCTTACAGAAAAATTGGGTCAAAGCCTCTATTCAACTTAGAGGACATGAACTCCTCTGTTTCAATCTCCAACTAGGGCTAAAAAACCTAACCTTTGTTTGTTATTTAATAGTTCCCATGCCTCCCTTCAGCTCGACCACTACCATTTCTTTTCTTTGCTTCTTGATTGCCAGTGACCTGGTTCATTGTGCCCTCTAGAACCATAGCTAAAATCCTCACCGAATATGAGATAAGCACTCTTCTTCTCCTTAATTTCTCTTTCCTTCATATTCCATATTAAAAAAATCATGATTTGCTTGATTCCGCACAAGAAATCACTACTATTTAAGCTGAATATGGCCCCCCTTATTCTGCTCCTATTTTTTATTTTTTTATCTTTTTTTGGCCACTATTACCATTGTTTTCCCTTACTGTCATTTTTCTTTGATTAGCTATGGCCGTATATTAGAGCCCGAGCCATCGATGAGCAAGTTGGAGCTTGGAATTGAGCCAAATCAACCCTATTTCTAGCTTTGCTTTGATTTATTTTTGGATGTATCTCTCGCTGACCACCATCATCATCAGTCATCCACCATCATCCATAATCGATGCAGATTGTGATCTTGTGACCATTGCCAACCTCTGGCCACTGGTCTTCCTCCCATTTTTCCCCTATTTTGAGGAGTCTATGAAGCTCTTCTTTCCTATTTTTAATAAAAAAATGAGAGAAGAAGTGTCTCCTATTTCTCTTTCTTTATTCTTTCTTTCCACTTCTATCTCTTTCTCTCTCTTATGACCAATGAACCCATAAATCCTTCTCCTAACATTAGGATCGACCTCAACTCAGCTTTCATCCCAAGCGTTTAACTTTTCATGAAAATATATATTTTTTTTGCTTATTGGGCTTGATCCTAGGTGGTGTGTCAAGATTTAGGATTTTCATTCTTAAAATAATTATGATTAAATTTTTGATAGAAATATAATTTTTGAATATTAGGCTTTGAGAGAGATTTTTAGAGTTAGTTGAATCTGTTGGTTGATTCCATTCACAAAGTGATAGAACTTTTTCTTTAGATTTATTGATAAATTATAAAATATTCATATCAAATTATTCATGATGCATGAACTTGATGTATAGTATTTTATTATTGAATATGTCCTATTCTAGAATATGATTTGATGCATGATCGAAAGTATTGATTTTTTTTAATATTGCATAGTTTTATGTATCTTTAATTTAAAACATTAAACATATTTTCTTATAGAAAAGAGCATTGGTTTGAGTTGGTGTTGAACCCACAATTAGACTATGTATTGATATCCTATCAGTAGAGATTATATGTCGACATGTCGATATTTTATAATAAAAATGTATGTTGACATATTGACTGCATCATAATGGAAGTTGTATTTAGTACATTGATATTATACTAGTAGGAGTTATGTATTGATACATCAATATACTACCAATGAAAGTTATATATTGATATATCGATATTCTGTCAGTAAAGATTATAAGTTGATAAACTGTAAGAAGATGAGCAGTATCATGAAAAGCACTTTACCATAGAAATAATACCATCATAATTCATGGCTGATGATATAAACTTGATGTTTTGCCTAAAAAATATAAATTTATTAAAGCAAACTTGAATTTTTTTAAAAAAATAGATGTGCATGTATGATGTTTCGATAATATTGCATATCTAGATATGGTTTTGAACCAATTTATTCTATATATTTATTTTTAATAAAATTATTATTTATCTTATTATCTGATTTATCTAATTAAAGTACATATATGTATCAGACTTATGATATACTTCGAGGTACTTTGACCCTTTAAAGACCCCTTAGATATTAGAATGCTTAATCCAATTATGATATTGCAAATAATATCAATTTAGTAGTTCTATGAATGCTTGCCCAAATCACTCTGAAGAATGCTCAAATACCACAAACTCATTATTTATTTCAAATAGCAATTTTACTATTATTTAAAATAAAGTTGCTATGTGCTACATACTGTTGTTGCTACAATACTGCTATAGTGTTGCTATAGTGCCATTCAACTTATTGCAATAAGAGTATAAATTTATAAAATATCTAAAGATAAGATTAAAATATAGACTTAAGCAGAAAATGTTATCAGTTGAAAAGAAAACTTATAAGATATTATGGCACCTTCAATCTTTTACAAGTATTGATGTATGGCTACTGCAAATTTTGATCTCATGCACTTACTAGTAAAGCACTTATATTACTGTACTCAAATACTAGATAGAAATGTATAATAATAGTGGATAAGAAGCTGATCAAGTAGAAAGATGGAGGGAATGGAGTAATGCCGAAAGAGTGGCAATGGTGATGGAGAGGCTACAAAAAAGTTGGTCTGGTTGAAGAACGATGGGAGTCCAGGATCGATACTTTTTGCCTTTTCCTCCCTCTATTTATAGAGGTGGAGATCCTTCATTAGGTTTATGTGGAGTTAAAATAGTCTGAAATTCGAAGGGAATCTCAATATGATTGTTACATCAATGTTACATTCTATCTTGGAATCTTATTGTGCAGTCATAATATCTTCATCTTGTTTCAGAATCTCATTGTGTGGCCATCATATCTTCATCCATTTTTGGAATCTTATTGTAGTCATTATATCGACATCTTATCTTTGTCACCATAGAGAAATCTAATTATGCTTTTATCACATCTTGCATGGTATCTTTTCTTTGTTGATTGTGCTTCTATTTGGAGACTGGTGGAGGTTTTTATTTGATTGTTTTATCTATCTTTTTATTTGGAGTTTCAATGAAAGTTATCTTATATTCTTATTGCTTGGACTTTATTCTTGTGAGTCTCTTAGTCTCAGGTCATATCTTACGTAGTCAGACAAGTTTATAAAGTCTTTTATGTTATTTTTGCTTGAGGGGTAAATAGTGTGTCATCTGACTTTGAGATGCCGATTTGTTGCCCAGCTATGCAACCCAAGAGGAGGGGATGAATTGGATTTTTAAAAATTTAAACTTAACTTACAACTATGAAGATTATTTAACAATGAGCAAGATAAGTATGGAGAATGTAATTTATGCAAGGTGTAGAAGTTGGATGCAAGAATGCAAGAGGATAGAGAAATTTAAAAGGAAAGCAAGTAAGCACAACACAAACAAGAAGATTTATAGTGGTTCGGTGCCAACCTTGCACCTACATCCACTCTCCAAGCTCCTACTTGGAAATTCAAATCCACTAAACTATATTCAACTTGAATACAATCGTCGGAACCTCCGACTCTAGCTATCCCAAGCTAGAACACTTATTTTTCGGATACAAGCCAACCTAATATAATCTGATTCAAGGTTCGGATCAACCTTTCCACATTTTGAAATCCTTCCAAAACAAAAACAACAACTCAAAAAGAGTATTACAGTTGATTGCACAGAAATACAGATGAAGCTCCTTTAATGAGTGAATAAAGTTTTAAATATACTTTACATAATTAGAAAGAAACTCTTTCTGATTTTCTCAAGGTGGTTAGAGACTTGAATGAGCTCTTGAGAAGTTGATGAACTTGAAAGAAAAGCTTCTTGAACTCTTTTAGTGGGCTCTTGCTTAGGGTTGAAATGAATGCTTGAAGAACCTTTTTCAAATCTCTCATTTTTTTGATTCTCTCCTTTAAGTGCCTTTTATAACTTCAAATAATGGTGGAGAGTAATCTAGGCTGAAATAGAGCCATTAGAGCACATTAAATGGGCATTAAATGCAGCCAGAACGAGCAAAAAACTAGCCGTTACAGAGTTTTTCCGTCGTAGGGGTCGACTCATGCACAGGGGTCGACTCACAGAGGTCGACTCATGCACAGGGGTCGACTCATGGGATCAGCTTATATGGCGCAGAACAGAAATTGACAGTTCTATATTTTTGGCTTGCACAGCAACAGAGGTCGACTCATGCACAGGGATCGACTCATGGGGTCGACCTCTGTGGAAAAGAGCAGAAAATGACTGTTCTGTAATTTTGGTCTGCAGAGCAGCAGAGGTCGACTCATAGGATCGATTTATGCTAAGGGATCGATCCATGGGGTCGACTCACAGAGTGTGCCAGCCAACAAATTTTACATGCCGTTCAGCCCTTCTAGCCATGAGTCGACTCATAAGGTCAACTCAAAAATATAAATATGATTTTCTTACAAAATATACTTCCAAAAATATTGAAATTACCTCCAATAGATTGCACATCTTTTGTTTTTGCTCTTGAGGCTTCCGAATCAGGTCTTGATAAAATTATGATTTTGCTCCTGAAATGCAATAAATCTTTTTCCAAGCCAAAATCATTAGTAAACCTCTCAAATGCTTTGTAATCATCAAAATCAATTCAAGGAGCAACACGATTGTTCTAGTAGGATTTGTTGTCTTGAATATAGGGCCAATGTAGAGGCTAGATTTTTTTCATACATCTTGTCAAGAGGTTGAGAGGATTCTTGAACCATCTAAAGCATGATTTTGTAAACTTCAATTTGGAGATCTTTTTCAAATAAGTCAAGCTTCTTATTTTTCAAGTCCCGACTAACTTGTAACTATACCAAGTATAGATTATGGGTTCTTGTTGCAATTCTTTTCGAGATGATACCCCTGAATAATTAATTTTTTGATGATAGATTCCATCTCTTAATATATATCTTTCAAATGAAAAAAAAATCAAAATTGATTATTTTCATGTTAAGCTCCCACTTAAGTATCTAAGGCAAGCTTGTCTTGGCATAAAATCTTATGAGGCTAAACTTATTGAGAGTATACTCTCCAAAATATCTCTTTCATTTTGTCAGAGAGTATATCTAGTGTGGTCCTGAATCTCAACCACTAGTTCTGATAGAACCATATGGATAAGAGGCTGATATCATTTGAGAATTTTACAAACAATGAATACTTAAAGTTGGAATTTTGGATGTAGAAGATATTTATCTTGGCATCTTAATGATCCCAATAGTTCAAGGTTTCAATCCTATGATTTTTCAACACTACTTTTTGTGGATCAATTGGTATTAGGAAAAGGTTCCTATCATTTAAGGAATAAATACTCTTTAAGGAGAGTTTGGAAAATGCATACTCATCAAGACCTCTATAATTATGATGGATATTGGCACTTTGAGTTTGAGTGAGAATCGACTCATAGAATGCTTTATTCTTTTCTCCTATTTTAGGGATATAAAGGCTTCCCTTTGATAGGTATTTTATGAGATCTATGATGATGGAGTTTAGATTATGCAACTCCAAAGGGAAAAGATATTCTTCAGAATTTAGATATGTAGGGGCAAGGTAGCTCTTTGATCATTGGTGTGGATGATATCATAGATGTAGGAGTTTTCAAGCTTTGAGTTAGAGATAGCATTGGAGAGAGATTTTTTTGAGTCACAATCTCCATGGAGGGATTTTTTCTCTTCATTCATGAAGGCTAAGAAATATTTCTAGCATTTTGAAGTTATTTTAATGATAGCAAGAATCTCCCTTTTCAATACAATCTAGTATTTTAGATAGCTATGTTTTCATGTTAGGACCATGGCCCCTAACTAATTTTTCAAAAGACAAATATCCATTGGAAGGTAGGATTTATTAGCCTTTATCCACTAAGCACAGAACCCCACGATAAGCACATGGACAGGCCTAAGGGGCTTCGCATCTGAGTCAATTCGTATCAAACCAGATCGACCTCAAGTGATAGGTTGGGCGGTCAGTCCCAATTTAATCCCTACCCTTGTAGGAGTGAGTTGACCTCGAAGAATTTTGCCAGATCAACAACCATCCCTCCGGCTAGCAACTCCCTCCTGTGGTCCCATCGAGAGTGGGCTGGCACCTACACAACAATCCTTCTCTCCCACGATCTAGGGAGGCATCCGAGGTTTCAAACCTGCAACCTTGCTATGATACCACATATTATGACTGTAGCTCCTAATCAAATTTTTAAAAGATAAATGCCCATTGGGAGGTGGGGTTTATTAGTCTTTATCTACTAAGCATAGGCCCCATGATAAGCATGCGGATGGGTTTAAGGGGCTTTACACATAAGTCGACTTGCATCAAGTTAGATCGATCTCAAGCGACAGGTTGGGCGGTTAGTCCTAATTTAATCCCTATACTTAGAAGGGCGAGTCGAACCTCCAGATCAACTCTCGAGAATTATGTCATGTTAACAGCCATCCCTCCAATTGGCAACCCCCTCTTGGAGTCCCATCGAGTGTGGGCTAGCATCTGTACAGTGAAAGACCTGAGCTGGCTCTCTCAGATAGACAGAAAGGTATATTTTCAATTTTCAAGATCGAATAGATTTGAAATCAATCCAAACTGACTCTCTCGAAGGGATAAAAAGTCAGATTTTTCAAATCTAGAAACAAGCCAGCTCAAATGACAGTGGAGCTGACTCAAAGATAAATCGAGCTGACTCAAGACCATTTCGAGCCAACTCGAGTATTTCTGATAGGCATAATAGTTAGTTCTATAGCATATCCTATTTCAATCAAAAATTATTTTAACGGCTATTTTTCGATCCAAATGGTCAAAATGGCTAATTTTGGCTATAAATTACTTAGAACTTGGAGGAAATCAAGAGGAGATATAAGAAAAATAAAGAAATAAAAAAAATAGAACTATTCAAGTGAAAAAGAGAGCCTCAAGCAGTCATTGTTCTTCAAGAGAGTTCAACCACTTCCAATTAAATCCTTTTAAGGGCATTCAAGAAGAAGCAAAAGAGCATTTAGTGCAAGCATTCAAAGCTTTTTCAAGCAAACTTCAATGACAACAAATCAGTTAGATAAAGGGTTTTTATTGTTGTATAAATTTTTATTTCTGAAATAGCTATAATAAGTTTCAGAAGGGTTGAAACTTGAAGGGGAGGGCTAATCAAAACCCTAAATTGGATTGAGAGCCTTGGAGAAAGATTTGTAAATATTCTGATTGGTTGACCTTAGCAAAATCAATTGGATTGTTTGTAATCTCAATAAAAACAAACCTACTATATTCTACTGAAACATAGTGTATTTCCTAAGAAATCACTTGGAGAGTGACGTAGGTACTTGGAGTGCATTGAAGTACTATAAAATTTACTGTGTTTGTATGTGTGATTTATCTTTATCTCTCTTGCATATAGCTCTACTTGAATTCATTGTATATATTTATTTAAAATTTTAATAACCCAATTCAACCCCCCCCCCCCACTTTTTGGGTTGTCTAGCTAGGCAACATTCTATTTTATGAATAATATCTTGAAGTTCTTTGTTTAGAACTTCTTGGAACTTTTTCCCACAGCTTAGTCTTTGAAACTTGACTTTGAGGATGTCTTGAAGTTCCTCAGCACTTCGGTATACTATTCCATCCATGCAGTGAATTCTTTTTTAGTCTGTTCGTTAAGACTTTCCTGTCCTTTACAAAAAACTTATAAAACTACGATGCATAGTTGAGATATACCAAAAATCTTTATAATTACTTTTAATCTTTGATTTCATCAGAAAATTTATCAATGATATTGAGTTTAGATAATCTATTGTATTTAATCTTAAATCCTAATATTTAAGTCTTTGTTTGAAACAATATTATTTTTCTTGCAGAAGCTATTAATCTAATCATTACTGTGGAAAATGTTTAGTGGTTTCCAATATTAATCTATATTTTTTGATAATATCAAAATATCATCAGTATATACTATTATACAAGAAAAATATTTTGTTCATGATTTTTTGAAATTCAAAAGATATATTTTTTAACCAAATGGCATTACATTCCATTCCTAGTGTCCAAAGGATGCTGTGAAGCCAGTTTTGTAGCGATCTTCTTTTATTGAATTCATTAGAATATGATTTGATAACAAACTTAGAATAAATCTTTCATATTATGTTTTGATATTACAAATTGGATATCTTATCCATTGTAGTACTTTGTTGAAAGGTTTATAGTTTGTTATTAGCCAGAGACTCCTTTTGCCCTTTTCGCTACACGTTCTATATAGAAGACATCATAACTATATAGAGAGGAACTACTCTTATTTAGTTTTCTTTAAAGTAAGAATTTAATTTATTCCTTACATATTTTTGATAATCTTTTACTCATCAAAGTAGGCCTAGCTTTAGTAGATTTTGTTCATCAAAGTCAGAAATGTAGGACAGATTGACTTGATGCTTTTTCTTATACCAACAAGCTGAGGATAGCTCTGAACATATATCTTCTTCAAGTTGTTATATGTCATCTTCGAGTTTGTTTGGTAAAAGTTTTCTCTTTCTTTGATTTAAGATTGGATAAAGTGCTATCTATTCTTGAATTCTGTATTTTATGTGATATTTTGCTTGTAAATCTTTCTTTATATTCTATTGCTTTTTTTAGCTGAGTTGGGCATTGTGCAAAATTCAAATATAACCTTCTTGACTTTGATTTGGTTTGCAATCCTTTCTTCAACAATGGTTAAGGGTTCAATTAAGGACAAAAATTGATTTTCTAAAATAACTCCCTATTTTAGATTATAACTTGCAAAATTAATGTTTTCAAGTAGATGTTTCCTATACATAGTTAAACCTCTAGAATCTTGTAACATATCCTAAGCTCATCCTCATTAGCTGTGTGAACTTTGTGAGTTGATTTCTCAAATCATTTAAAAAGGAATTAATCCTTCAGTTATACAATTCATATCAACCCTAAATAAATTAAAGTTCTATGTTTGAACGTATATCCTTACCTTATTTTATGTTGAATCTTAGAATGTCATTGTTGTTTCATAATTTGTATTTTGAATTTATGAATTCTAATGGCTCTTCTTCTTTATTCAATAGGGATTTTTTTTTTTTAATTTTAGGAGCTCATCTAGATCTTCCTCTTCTTTTTCCCTAGGTCTTTTATTTCTAGAAATCCTTACCTTTTCTTTAATATCTGTGTTTCCTTTTCTATATGACTTCATTCTCTTATCTAATCTTCAAATCTTGCTTGTTTGCTATTTTGTTTAGCTTGCCTCAGTCTTTGAAAAACTTTATCAAGAGAGTTAAAATCTTGTATTTTTTTTATTTTTTTGAGAATTTTTTACTTCTTGATTTTGTGCTATAGTAAGAAATTTTTTGACTTCTTTCTTTCTTTCTTTTGAATCTCTCAACAAAACAACCTTGTCTATTATAAATTGTTTTTCATTAGTCAGCCCCATAATTTTGTTATCACTCAATTGTTCTTCACTAGCATTCTCTTCACAACCCAAGCATCCTTTTGTCACACTTGATTCATCTTTTATTTCTATTTTTAGACTATTAATGAATTCTTGAGCTTTTCCTTCATTTCATCTAAATATTTTTCTTTGGCTATTTTTTGAATTTCTTTTCAATATCCTTTTAGTGGCATTAATTGACATAATGTTCTTTCTATGTACATTTGAAACAAGTTGGGGTTTTTTCACCCTTTTATTTTTTTTTATTTTTTTTCTTTCAAATTTCTCTTCAAGGTTCTTCGATGTAATTCTTCAAAAATATTTATTTTTATATTCTTTTGATTTAGATTTTTGTAATAAGGCTTATTTAATTAAAATCCAAATTGATAATAAAAATCTTCTAATTCTATGATATGTACCCTAAAGCCCATGTAGGTTCTATTCTACTAGGGTTCTTCTTTCGAATTATCCTACAAACTATCAAGGGTTTCTTCAAACAATAAATGTATATGGGTTGGTTAAGGATAATTATTTTTAATCCTAAAGGTTTGAACTATTTATTTACAGACTAAAATTTTATTTATTTCATCTTCAGTTTCTTCTTGAATATTACCATCATTCTCCTCTTTTTTTGGTAAGGTATACTCTTCCTCCTTTTCAGAATTTTCTTTAGATAAATAGTTTATGGAATCTTTGATTTTTGAGGATGACATCTTAGTATTGAGTTCATTGATTAGTTCATCTGAAAAGGGCATTCTAAATCTAGCTTCTGGGTCAACTAGCTCAAGAGATGCAAATATTGGAGGAGCATTTTTTGATGAAGAGGCTTTGCTACTATATTTTATGGTAGCTTAAGTTGTTTATGTTGGGATATTTTTTTGCTATTTAAGATCTTGTGGCTTAGTGCCCTATCTTCTTCTTCATTTTTCTTTAAGAGGATAGTTTTCATCTTTTCTGTATGTTTTCCAATTGGCCAAAGGGCTCTATGTAAAGTTTGTTGTTTTATAAGTTGTTCAAGATGTTCACTTTAGCATTTTTATTAAGATTTTTTTAGAATAGCTTCAAAGGACTAGCTTATACTCCTTCCTATTGTATAGTTTCAAAGGGTAGATGTACAAAGTTTATTTTAGTTATTCTGACTATTTTTCACATATTAGAAAGATATTTGATTACTATTAGTTATTTTTCTAAAGGAATACTTTCAAGACCTTTAAGATAATGATGCTCATAGCAATCAAAAAAAAGATGTTTCTCTCTTTTAATTCATCTGGTTGTACCATTTTTTTTAATGAAATTTTGTTTATTCTCATCATAGGCCTTAAAGAAATATGCAACTATTCTCATAATATAAGAGAGAATATAAGGTGCATTATTGAGGATGAACAAATAATTGATATACTGAATGATTCTTGTGTAGCAGTCTAGCAGATATTTCTCTAGCTTTGTGACCAATGATGGTTAATAAGGAAGTATGCAAGATATGAAGGAATGAAATCTCTATCCCACATGAAATTGATGGAATGCCTATCTTATTTCCAAGTTCTTTGGAAACAGTCTAGTGAATAAAATAATACCGATTGCTATTCCATATTATGATACACCAGATAGAAAGATGTGGTAATTGTCATGTTGCTCTAAAGTGAAAGTCAGAGATTTTTATAAATGGTCGAAGGAGGCTCTAAGCAAAAGGATGGATAGTGCATGGGTTTGAAAATTGAAGTACACTCGAGAGTGGCACTATTTTTATAGAAATTGATATGGAATCGAATTCCTTATTGAGAGATGTTGTTGAAAGGGGCTACATACTTCAATAGAATGTGTTTGTTATCCAAATGTTGAAAAAATGGCTACTCATGTCCCTTTCCAATGTATTAAAAGCCAGATAGGTTTGGACCTTGGTAGATATGCCTGTCTCTTTGCTTATGAATCCATATAGAGATTTTTTCGTCTTTTCTGAGACCTAATAAAAGTTGTGCTAATGAAAGGATAGGAAGTATATGCATGGCATAAATAGTCAATAATATTTGGCTTGCTCGAAACAATCGGATATTTGAAAATTGCAACCTTTCGCCAACCTTTATGATAGAAAGAGCCCTTATGCAAGCTCGTGAAATCATTGAAGTACTTATTATTAGAGATTCCTTGATAGCTAGGGATACCTAGGACTCCATTTCAGCTATTCCTGATCCTTATATATTTTTTATCATTTGAGAGCCCCTACCCTCGAGCTTCCTTAAGGTTAACTTCGATGATAGCATTATTGATGGTGGTACAAGAGGAGTAGAATTTGTTATTAAAGGACCTTATTCTAAGCTTGTGGCAACTGATGGGATATGCATTTATTTTGGAAGGAATTAGATGTGCAATCTTAATTTATGAAGCTAATTATATTCTCCTAAAAGGTGAGTTGGTGACTATTACTAGTTGGATATCTAAATAAAGCCATGGTGAAAAGTGTCATCCCATGCCCATATGTATCGTGTCTCATTTAGGTGATTCATGTATATTATAAGGAAAATAGAGCAATAGACTCGGTGACAACTCATGTGACAGATCACTCTAGTAGTATATTTTGGATAGACTATTCTTCTACTCCTTTTCAATTTCATCAATTTTTTTTTTTCAAATACGACTGGTTGTACTAAAATTAGATGGATTTAAACCATTTGTTTTAACAAAAATAAAAAGGAACCATTTCCTCTTTTCTTTATTATTTTTGGAATTGAAGTCTTTTCTAAGCAATTTTTTGTTGATTTGGAATTCTTTCTCTAATTCGATTGCATTTATTTCAAAGTCCCTAATGGAAGGTTCATAATTTTCTACATAGGTGGCATAGGTGATATTTGTGGGTCTAGGTTGATTTCTTTCCTTCTGAGTAATATGTACTAAAAAGGTAGAGAATCGTCCATCTAAAATGATCCTTCTATTAGGCAAGAAGTGTATCTATACACCCCCCTCTGAGGTTTCTAAACTTTTAGTAAACTTACTTTTTTGAACCATTGTTGGTTTTATAAGTTTGAACAAATTCTTTTTTTTTGGGAAGAGTAATTTTCTTGCATTTAAGCTGCTTTGGAGTGATAAACTTGTTCTTGGGATTATCTAGGAAGAGTGTAGTTAATCTCTTAAGAGTAGCTTTTTTGAGGCAATGGTTGCCATTACCTAATAATAGACTTTACATATAATGCAATATTTCCATCTATGGTTTCACCTAAGGATGGTAATATATGACTTGATCCGTCAACTTGATCCATATTTGACTCACCATAGGTAGATTTGGATTTGGGTTAAATAGGTTCAGATCATAGATGCATCGACCCATTCAAGCTATTTGTTATTTTGGTTCTAAGCTTCTGACCTATTTAACCTATTTATTGTATAGATCGGATTGGATATCCATTTAATACCTGTTATATTTAAAATATTGTCTGGCTTTGAGTGAATTTGAGTCTGAGATGCCAATTGGCCTGAGCTCGATGCCTCCATTTATCCTTTGGTCGGATATCCACTAGTCTACTATGGCATCCCATTTAAATTTTAAAATCCTTCCGCTCATGTAGTCCACAAACCTCGTGTAGTGAGTAAGATAGAGAGAAGTCTAATTTTCAATGGCTTCCTTCTCATGAAATTATAGTTTTGCAATCTATCTTCCTCCTCTTTCTTCTATTGACTCCAAGAGAAAGGAAGCTGATGAGTATTCTATGCTTGGGTAGTGGATCATTGTCATGGAATTGCTTCCTTCCCACTCTCGTATCTCATATTTTTGATCCCTTCGATAATCTCTCTTTCACAAAATGGAATCCAATCTTTTGCTTTTTTTTACTGTCGCTTTTTGGTTTGATCTACTTTTTGTTCACTCTTACAATTGATTGGAGCATCCTATGTTGTTCGATCCATTTGCCCTAATTGTGGTTATATTTTCTTGGAGGGGACTTCTTTGTGCCGTTCTTATTCTTACTTTTTGTCTAGCGCTTTAATACCTCTGCTCTAGGATTTTGCTAGTTATGAGTGGTGAGTTGTGTTGCATTGGTTAATTATTGTAGATATTATTGTTTGATGTTGGACTCATCATTGCTTGGGCGGGTTCGACTTCCTAGGATTTGTTTCTAAGGGTTGGTGTTGTGAAGCAACGATTTCTTGATGTAGATATTTTTTTAGTTGATAATTTTGCTTGATCGCAATTGTGATATGATGAAAAAAAAAATTTTTTGAAGCCGTTTGTTTTTTCATGTTCAATCAAAGGTGACATCCTTAGATTCAAGAAAGATGAGATGGATGGTTTTGTCCCAGATGGTTCCAGTCATTTCTGAAAATAAATATTTGAATGGAGATTACCAAATTAGAGAGACCTATTTAATAAATGGATTAGGTCGATTATCCATTTATTAAATATAACAAATTTAGGTTTTGAATATTGACCTATTTACTAAACAGTTTCGGATTCAGTATTGGGATTTTCAAACCTGACCCGCATTCAATCTGACCCGATTTCCACCCCTAGTTTCACCTCATAACCCAAGGTTTATACATTTAACATCAACCATTCTAAGACATTGAGGTCTATTAAAAAGACTAAAAAATTTAAGAAGATATTAAAGAATATTGGCCAATCATTTGGGCTTGCTTCTACTAAGACTGAAGGAGAGTTAAAAAATTTTAAACTTATGCAATCTCTTAGACATGAAAGGATAGCAGTATTCAAATTTTTCTGGTCAAAGATCTTATAGCTGCTTGAACTAATCCTACGTGGAGATAATTGAAATAGCCTAGATCCAACCTGATTTGCTCGATTGGCTAGGTTCCAACCAGACGCGAGCAATGGAATAGGAGGAAAGAAGACTCTTAGAAGGAGTCTTCTACTTCGATTCCATCGAAAAAAATAGAGATCTAGGGCAACCAAAATCCTATATCTCCTCTATAAAAGAGCCCTCACTCCCTTATAGTCTCCATCTCAAGCAACCAAATCTCTTCTTTTTTTTTTTTCCTCCATATTCTTTGAGTTTTTGCTGATCTCTCTTTTATCGTGTTTGTCAGAAATTGAAGTTGAAGACCTACTAGAACTAAGGTAAAAAGCCCCAACCTTCCTTCCTCTCTTGCTTCTCCTTCTTTCCATGCCCTTACATACAACCATAGGTCATCGATTTCACCGACCAAGCCTTATTTTTTCTCTATTTTAGTTGAGTCTTTTTTCTTTTTTTTGGCCATCACCACCACCATCCTTGGTGTTATACCTTTGGGTTGTGACACTTGACCTCTTACCACCCTTCTCTGAGGTCTTAGATGCTGGTGATCGATCATTAATAAAAAAAATCTTTAAAAAAGGACATATCCCATATTTTTTTGAGTATTTTTGTTATGATTTCTACCATCTGGCCCTCGTTGCCAGCCATCCACCACTACACCATCGGCTATGTCCTGCCATCCATTGTTGGATCGTTGGTCGTGCTGTTGAACTACGACTATAGCCAAAAATCCGATGAAAGTCCTCCCCTATTTTCCAAGAAAGAAGGAAAAAAAGAAGAAAAAGAGAGAGAGTCAGCTCTATCTTAGGTTTCTCTCTCTACTCTCTCTCTTTCTCTCTCCTTCTACTTTCTCCCTTTAGATGATGACTGGACCCTGGTTCACTATTTTTCTCTTTATTTTCTCTCTCTTCATCTATTTTCTCTCTTTAAGAAGACCTAGAGACTAATACATGCCTTCTTCTTGGGACTCGTGTTGACTCTGACAGGATGATCTTGAATTACTTTGGTATCCGGATGGTCTATCGGATCGATCATCTAATCAACTATCTTCTTTCATTATTATTTAATTTTATTAAATTTATTGAATAAAAATTAATTATAATCTAATATTTTAAATAGGAACACTTGATTCTTTTCATGAAGTCGGAAGAATTAAGATGAATGTAGTCAATAGATCTTACGCTCTTTATTTATTTTTAAATTATCATATTTTTTATGTAAATGATCTATTGCTGATGTCGGGGTGTGACATGATGAAATTATATTTTTCATGAAATAAAGATTAGTATATGAGACATGAAAAAGTATATTTTATTATAATAAATGATTTTATGAATATATTTTATGAAAATAACATGTTTATGAAATATGAAGTTTATTATTTTTTCATCTACATATATGTATGCTTTTAAAAAATATAAAATTTTGAAAAGCTTTCAGATAGCTATGAATGAATTGCTAAAGTGGAACAATCAACATTCAGGGCTAGCATCTGTAAGAAACATGACCTCGCCAATGGATACAAAGTTGGTAAATGAAATAAAAATTCTATCAATTAAGAAATATGACCCTATCACAGGTATAAAGTGATTATAGTATAGATATCTATGAAATATGATATGAACATATGACAAAAATGATTTATGAATCATCATATTTATAAAATATTCATGATTTATGTATGCATGACTGATTGTATGATTTATTTTATTATATACCATATAAAATATTTTATTTTATATTATCTATTTTTTAATATTATATTATCATAAAAAAAATTATGTTTGTTTCGATAAAAAAATATAGGTTTTACTTACTGAGCTGATATAACACGTATCTCTTTATTTTTCTTTTCCTTTTATAGAAGAATAAGGTTAGAAACAATGAAGAATCTAGGCATGGGGCTTTATGTAACAAGCTTCAAAATTTTATAGCTGAAGCCTAGTTTATTAGATAATCATAAATTTGTGATTATTATTTATAAATTTTGAGATAATTTAAATTCTCTGAATCAGTCTTGGTTTAATTAATGATTTGAATTGAACATTTCTATTATTTTTTATTTATGATATATCTTTTATTCTATTTAAGATAAAGAAATATTGGCTTCATATTATCATAGGATGCACTTTCGACAGCATGACCATATTATATCCCGAATTTAGGGTATGAGATGTGACAGTAATTATATTCTGCCCTAGACTAGATCTCTTTTAGATCATTCTCTCATGATAGTTGAATTATCTTTTGACTTAAATCAATAGGTATTTTTTTTTCTATTATTTTTATGTAGTAATTAGCTTTGATTTAAAAAGATCCTTGGTGATAGATTTCTTCGGACAGTATTTTAGAAATTTTTCAGCTTTTAATATTTTGATCTAGCTATTTGAAGTATATGGAAGAGGAATTTTTGATAGACAATTCTAATAAATATGTGTTTTTCTTGGCTGTCATACATAATATTATTTTTATCCAGAAATCTAATAAATCTAGCTATGGTTCATATTCAAATTTGATCCTTTGAAAATAGTAATCAGTTAATGGTTTATTAGCTTGATGGAAAACCTTTAAATGCCGTTTCAACTTAAAGAAGCATGATGAGTATCCACGACTTTGATTTGCTTACATCATGGTGATCCTACATGATAGTGATCCCAAATTACTTCTTATCCTCAAATCATCATCCAATGCAATGATGGGATATCCATCATTGAGGTCGGAATCCAAATCACCTTGGGACAGCAATCTTGGGTTGAAATTTAAAGATAAAAATTAAAAATATTCTCCTCCAACAAAAAATTGGTATATTAGCATAATAGTACTATATATATCAATATTATATTATTTTAATATTATGTATGTTGTATTTATGATATATTATACAATATTAATTATATTATTATCATATTATTATTAAATGATAATTTTAAATTATAATAGAAATACATTATTATAATTTATATTTATAAAATCAAATTATTTAATATATTATTTCTATTTATCTTATTTTTTTAATCCAAATAAATATTAGTATTAAAAATAATATATTGTAAGTATAAATAAAAATATTAGTTCTATAATAACAATCAGCATATCTTTCTAAGATTAATAATTTATAGGGCTAACAGATATATTTCTATGAAATAATAATGATTAATATATTAATAAATATATTAATATTTTATTATAATATAGTTTATACGATGAATAAATATAGTTTATGAAATATATTAGTGGTAGTTTGGATATTAGACGATCAGTAATCTAAGATTCCTATGAAATACCAAGCATATTAATCATGGATATTTGGAAATCCTTAATCATTAGAACATAGTGTTGCGGCCTTTCTCCGATTTCGATAGTCGGCTTGGAGCTGACTAGCTACTATGCCTAAATGTGGGCCAGCAAAACATCGGGAGATGGTGTGCCGTCATCGAGGAAGGTGCACACAGTCAGGGTCGAAGGCAAGATCAAGGGGATATCGGTGAACGGTGGCGCTGGTCTCCGCTTGATGCTGAAAAAGATGATGACCTACAAAGGGAGTCTCATCGAAGGTGGCTTCGGTGAGGACCCTCCAATGCTCAAGTCAATGAGATGGCTTGAGAGAAAAAAGCAGTAAAATCTTTGGATTACATATAGTATGCATATCTAGAGGGATCCCCGCTTACCTCTATTTATAGAGAGAGTAAAATGGATGGTGAGATAATAGGTGATCATGTCAATCATATTTTATCATACGATGCTGCATAATGCCACGTGGGCATCTTTAAAAATTGATGACGGGCGTGCCTTCTATTCGATGCGCACAAGATAGTGGATGCTATCGCACATGGGGTGTAATAAATGACTCTATAGACGTATTTAATGAATTTGTAGCATCCTATTATGGGGCACAGCTAGCCGACCAGAGTATGACGTCAGAGTGACATGATCTGATATGACCTGTCAGAATAGCATGGTGGCCATGCTTAGTAGTGAATTAGTGGACAGAGGTCCGTACGGTCGGAGTCGGCAAAATGAGACCGTCGAGTGTTGTTGCCCCACCCACAATCAGCATGCTCGATCATTCATTGAGTAGAAAGTAGTCGAATATGTGTCAAGCATTATTTGACTATTTGGCATAGGCGTGGACTGTCAGACCTAGTCGGCATGGTGCCGACTAGGTTAAGCACTTGCCCCTGGTCGGTCGATTATTATTGACAATAGTCGGTGTAGATCTGATTGGGTGTGACTCATTGATCCGAGTCAGGTTAAGTTGTAATAGCTTAGTCGATGCGGCTCCTTTAGTCGGCTAGGAGATGAGTAAGATGGGTAGTCGGTTGAGTGACAAGAATTTACCCCAACACCTGCCCTCCAACTCCCAAGTCTGACCATGCAGTTAATTAGGTGAACAGAGTTTGTTGTCATCTGGATCCAAGTTGCTTTTATTGACTGCTACTTGTTTGTTTTGTCATTTCGTGGACTGGACTGTCGTCTTGTCGTTTCATAGAATGTGCGGTGGTGCAGTCCCATTGCAAGTCATGCGGCAATAAATGTCATGAAGCTTGAGGTGATCTTCCATACTAATAATGGTAGGAGATTGGCCAGTAGGATAATAATAAGCATGCATACCAGAGTCGTCTGCATGTCGGTTGCTCGTTGGCTCGGCCTATGACCACATGGATTCAACTGACTTGATGAGATCTGAATGATGGTGCACCGAACGGGTGCCGAGATAATCGACCGTAATCGCTGCCACATGTCAATATCTCCGAATAAGGCATGATATTCGACATCGATCATGACCGTCAAAGGGATCTATAGATAGACGTTGACCTCTTAGTCCATGTTTCTGATTCCATTGACTTCGCCCCGTCTCAAATCTTTTGCTTCCCTTCTATTGCAGTAGAGAGGTTAAGTTTTGTCATAGGTGAATCATCTCCTTCGGCACCAATCCTCCATTGTCATCAACCCTTGCCACCATCATCATCGTCGTCGATCTTTTCCCATCATCATCGTCGTCGGTCTTTTCCCTTTAAGGTTCCCTCTTTCATCTTTTTCTCCTTTTTGGGCTTTCGTCTAAGTCTTTTCTTCCCCTTTTCATGGCTTCTACCGGTAGAGAGCCCGAAGATGAGAATTCGATCAGAGATCGGAGTTCTCAGACTCCAACCGTCCAAAGAGAGATCGAGGAGGTTCCACAGGGTGAACCTGAAGAGGTATCTTCTCGACAAGATCATTCAGACCTGGATGAGTTCGATGAGCAGTCGGCTGTTGAGGACCTCTCCGAGCCTCTTGTTGAGAGATCCGAATTGAAGGTGGCTACCATCGACTGACTAAGGGATTACTATCATATCCCTACTCACTATCGGTTGATGGTGCCCGACGAAGAAGGTCGGGTTGTCTATCCTTCTGACAGCTTCATTGCCGTCTATACGGAGTTCCATCGATCGAGACTTCAATTATCTCTCCATCCATTCTTTGCCAATATTTTTGACCTGTATGAGGTCCTCCCCGCTCAGGTTGCTCCCAACACTCTTTGGATCTTAGCTTGTTTTGTCATTCTTTGCCATCTTCTTCAGGTTAAGCCCTAAATTTCTTTATTTTGAGCCATTTTCCTGTTGAAGAAGCATCCCTGGCAATGAGGGTGGTGGTTCTTCTATCCTCGGTCCTATCAATAATTGTTTAATAATCTTCCTTCTTCCATCTATGGATGGAAGAATAAATTTTTCTATATTGCACCGACCATCCGTGGTGCTTCGATTGGACCTGAATGACTCCCAATCTATCTCCAAATAGAAATGACACAGTCTTGGAGGAAGATTGAGAGACATATGAAAAGCTGTTCGAAGTCTTGGTTCCTCCGCATCAGAAGCTGCTCAAGGAGCAGTCCCTTTATGATGCCAGGATAAGTCTGACTAACCATCTCGATAGTCTTCTTTTCTGCAGACTTTTCATAGCTTTTACTTGTTTGTAGACTAACCTTTCTTTATCGTATTTATATAGGTATGAGGGTTATGATGGGATCCCTCAAGCAAGTGATTCGAAAGAAAAAGACAAAGGCATCATCCGAGTCTGACGGTCCCTCTCGGCCATCGAAAAAGTCGAGAAGAGAGTTCCCTCTCCTTGGGTACTGAGGAGTACATAGCCGCTATCACCGCCCCGGCCATCTCTAGAGCATTCTTCTTTGCTGTCTGTTACAGTTGCAGGCCCTCCTCCTCCTCCTATCGATGATGACGTCATTGTCATCGAACCGTCGGTGAAGCCGGAAGCAGTCCAAGCCCTCCCGATTCAAGCTGGGTTGGGAGGAAGCTGGGCACTTAGTCGGAAAAGTGCCGACAAGGGAAAAACCCCTGCAGAGGAGAGTGCCCCCGCCTACACGACCGACTATGGTCCAAATACCTCTTCTGGGGAGGCCACAATCACGATCGGGATGCGCTTCAAAGCGATTGATTAGATTCTCTGAAACCATCAACTCGTAAAGGAGTTGGCGAGGATGGTCATGCTATCCGCCGACTAGGAAGTCAAGAAGGCACGTCCAATTGGGGAGATTCAGTCAGGCGCCTACATGTCGTCGATCGGGGTAAGTCTTCAATCTTCTCTTATTCGGTTTAACTCCTGAATAGTTATTAGCTGAATAGATGATTTGGCCACTTTTTCTATTTTACAAATGATCTATGATCTTACTATTTTGTCTGAGAGGTTGATCAAGTTCGTCCAGATCAACTCCAAAACTAGAGGATCAGGCCCAGACTGCTTAGGCTTGGGCTGAGATCGTGATGAGCTCCTCCAGACTGTCGAGGAGTGAGAAGGGAAGAGTAGAGAAAAGATCACTCTGTTGGAGGTCAAGTTGGTGAATTTGGTGATCCAACAGAAGAAAGAGAAAGAGGAGTTCGGCAAATTAAAGATCAACTATCAGAAAAAGATGGAGTCGGTTGAGAGCACCCTCATTGCGGAGAGGGAGAAGAGACAGAAGGTCGAGAAAGCGATCGAGGAGGCTGAGAGTGCCATTAAGGTGGCTGAGAAGACTGCCAAGGAGGCCGAAAAGGCTCCCATCGAGTTGAAAGAGAAACTGGCGGTGGTAGGGACTTAGATTTAGGAGGCTACTTCTCAGGCTCTGGTCGAGTTCCGAAGTTCAAAGGAGTATGAGGGTGAGTTTGCCGATGTCGGTGCAGATGTATACTAGCTCGATTTGAGGAATATAAGAAGCAAATCCACCGTCTCATGCCCAAGTTAGATTTGAGCTTGATACAAACCGACAAGGAGTTGGACGAGTCGGGCGACAAGGGAGCGGAGACCGAGGAGGATCGTCCCCAGTCATCTTCTTAGATTCCTCTTGTTCTCCTTTGCTTTTCGATCTTTTGCCTTGCTTTCATTCTGTACTAAACTTCTTTTTAATAAAATAATCTTCTCTTTCAACTTTTGAGTTGTCCGACTTGATTTGTATGCACACTTTCCTCCCTTATCTATTTACTTATCTTTCTGCAAAATTGACTAAGTAATGTAGTCAGTAAACAAGTAAAGTAGTCGATAGGAAGTAGCAAACCGAGTAGGTTGTAACCGAACCAACAGACTTGAGAAAGTTTTTTAAGTCATGTAGACAATTTTTGTAGGTGAACTTAGTCGGATAGAAGTTGTTGTCATAGATTGTTCGCCGTAGATCGTTCTGCTAAGTAGAAACTTAGAAAAAACTTTTCATTTTTATTTCGGATCAGTGGATACTTGGTTGGTCGGTGTTGAGCCGACCTACCACAATTTGTTTTCGTCGAATGTTATGGTAAATCGTAGCTTCCATACTCATGGCACTTGGACCGTTGCAAGTATGTTGGCAATTGCCGAACCTCGCAGCTCCGATGTCTAGTTACTAGTCGAACACCATATTTATTTCATCGGGTGTTGTGGCCCCATGGCTTATGGACCCTGTTGGGCTCGTAGGCACTCGGATAGGTATGCCATCGGATGTCAAATCTCATGGCTCCAATGTTCGATCATCAGTCGAACACCGTAATGATTTTGCCTAGGTCTCGTGCTCAACCTGACACTGTGGCCCTTGAACCTTAACAAGCACGTTTACGGTTGATGGACCTGCCCATGTATAAAATGGGCTCACCCCCAACTTTGTCAATCGGGTATTAGCCGACTAATGCTTCTTCAGGTACCAGCAGACGAGGGAGTGGTTGTGCTGTAGATTTTCAAGCACTCGAACAACTGGGCACGAGATTGTAAAATGAAGACCTCTTTATTGATGAAAGTATTTTTATTGATAATACATCCTTAGATTCTCGACATTCTAGATTTGAGGGATCTCTATGCCATTCAAGTTCTTGATTTTGTAGGCCTCTAGTCTTGAAACCATTAAAATTCTGTGGGGATCTTTTCAATTCGGAGATAGCTTTTCTTGCTCCATCGGTTTGGAGATTTCAGCTCTTCTGAGGTCTAAATCTCTTATTCAAGACTTTGAGTTTGACTTGAGAGTCGTAGTACGGAGCTACCCTTTGCTGGTAGGAGGTCATTCTCAGTTGTGCTTATTTTCGAATTTCTTCGAGCATGTCTAGGATGGCTCGTCTCTTGTCTGAATTGATTGATTCGTCATAGTGTTCCATCTGAGTTGAAAGTAAGTCGATTTCAACTGGGATCATGGCTTCTGTCCCGAATGCCAACCTGAATAGAGTCTCTCCAATCGAGATTCGAGGAGTCATTCGATAAGATCATAGAATACTGTAGAGTTCGTCGGCCCAACTTCCTTTGATTTGATCAATTTTCATTTTCAGACCTTGCAAAATCATCCTGCTGGTCACCTGAGCTTTTCTATTGGATTGCGGATGTCCGACTAAAGTGAGCTTATGGATGATATGATACTTTACACAAAATTCTTCAAACTCAATATTATTGAATTGTCAGCTATTGTCAGTGATAATTATTCAAGGTAGTCTGAATCGACAGATGATGGATTTCACAGAAAATCGATGGTTTTTTTGCTCTATTATCTGCGCTAGTAGTTCAGCTTCAACCCACTTGGTAAAGTAGTAGATGGTTACTATGAGAAATTTTTTTTATCCATTGATAGATGAAAACGGATCGAGTATATCGACTCTCCATTAGTCAAATAGTCAGGGTGCCGAAATGATCGTTAGATGACTGGATAGGAGTCTTTGAATGTTGGTGAACCTTTGACATTAGTTACATTTCTGCACCAAGTCGTAGGCGTCCTTCTGTATGGTCGGCCAATAATATCCTTACCGGAGAATTTTATAGGATAGCGATTTGTTTCTCGAATGGTTACCGCAAATGCCCTTGTATACCTCTCGAAGAGTGGAGTCGGCCTCAGAAGGTCAGAGACACTTGAGCAATGGCACTGATGCTGATCTTATGTAGAGTTGGTTGTCAATGATCACGTATCGAGTCATCAATCTCTTTAGTCGGCGTGCCTCAGCAGGATCAGTTGGTAGGATTTCGTCCATCAAAAAGTTAAGGAATGGGTCAATCTAACTCGGCTCATGTCCAACTTGGATGCGACGAACTTCCTCCTCTGAGTCAATGCTCGGGCTCTCGAGATGCTCGATAAAGATCTTTTCAAGCTCATTGTAATCACAAGTAGCGAGACGAGACAAGGAGTCAGCTCGAACATTCTTCAAGTGAGGAATATGAAAAATCTCAAAATAGTCAAAATATGATTGTAAAGACTTAGAGCTTTTGTAGATACCTGAAAAGAATAGGATCTCGGACTGCATATTCTTCTCGAGATTATCCGATGATGAGTTATGAGTTGGTGAATACTCGTAAGTATTTTACACCGAGATCTATGACGATCTTTAGTCTGGCTATCAGGGCTTTATACTCTGCTTGGTTGTTTGAAGCTTTGAAATCGAATCGTTATGCATATTTCGTTACCATCCCATTAATGTTGGTCAGAATCAGACCCGTGCCGCATTCTTGGATGTTTGAAGCTCCATCCACATGGAGAATCTATGCAAATTCTTGAGTGTCTTTTGGGGGGTGATCTTTGACTTGGCCATCGTTGGTTGGAGTATACTCGACGATGAAATCGACGAGGATCTGGGCCTTCATCGAAGATCGTGAAACAAAAGAAAGATCAAACTCAGTGAGTTCAACCCCCACTTGGCCATTCTTCTAAAGGTGTTTGATCATTAAAGTAGAGTCCTCAGAGGAAGATCGGTCAAGATTTTTACTGAGTAGGCTTGAAAGTAAGGTCGTAGTTGCTAAATAGTCGTTATGATCGTGAAGACGACCTTTTCGATGCGAGAGTATCTTGTTTTGGCATCGTGCAGTACTCAACTGATGTAGTAAATGGGCTTCTGCATTTTGCCTTCTTCTTGAATCAGCATCAGGCTGACAGCTTCAGAAGTTGTCGCCACGTACATGAGTAATTCATCATCGACATTGGGCTTCGTCAGGAGTAGAGAAGAACTAAGGTACTGCTTCAAGTCATCGAAGACTTTCTGACACTCTTCTGTCTAGCTGAAGTCTTTCATCTATCTGAAGATTTTGAAAAAGGAGAGACACCGTTTTGCAGATCAGGAGATGAACCAGCTCAAGGATGCGACACGTTCCACCAATCTCTGGATGTTTCATTAAAAAGTTGGAGGCTTCATGTCAAGAACTGCCTTGAACTTCTTGGGGTTGGCCTCGATACCTCATTTTATTACCATGAAGTCAAGAAACTTTCTCGATGTGACGTCGAAGGTGCACTTAATCAGATTTAGTTCCATCTGATGCTTCTTCAAGGTGTCGAAAGCTTCCACCAGATCGTCGATATAGAGGGTAGTTTCAGCACTTTTCACAAGTATATCGTCGATGTAGACCTTCATGTTGCATCCAATCTGATTTTTGAAGACTTTGTTGACTAGCCTTTGGTATGTAGCTCTAGTATTTTTGAGATCGAAGGGCATGGCTTTGTAGCAGTAGAGATCTTTGTTGGTGATAAACGTCATCTTCTCCTCATCTTCGGGCACCATTCAAATCTGGTTGAAGTCGGAGAAAGCATCTATGAAGCTGAGCAGTTGATGGTCGGATGTTACGTCGACTAGCTGATCGATCAAATATAAGTGGAAAGTTATCTTTGGGATAGACTTTATTCAGATCGGTGTAGTCGATGCATATCCACCATTTGTCATTTACTTTCTTGACCATCACAATATTCATGAGTCAATCAAGATAGGTCATCTCATGAATGAAGTCGGTTGCTAGTAGCTTGTCAACCTCCTCATCGATGGCCTTCTGTCGCTCAGAAGTGAAGCTTTTCTTCTTTTGTCTTATCAGCTTGTGGTCGGAATCGACATTTAGTCGGTAAACAAGGACTTCTGGAGAGATGCCCGACATGTCGGAGGTAGACAAGGTGAAGATGTCAGCGTTCTTCCTTAGAAAGTCGATGAGTTTCTCTCGCAGTTCATTGCTCAGTGAGGATTCGATTTGAATAGTCTTAGTTGGGTCATCACCATTGAGGAGCACAGAAATGAGTTGCTCTATAGGTTCTCCATGGCTTTCTTCTTTTGTTTTATCCAGTCCGTCATTGATGAGAAGAGTTTCGACTAGTTTTGTTCCTTCGAGAATAGTTAAGTAGCATTGTCGGACTAGCTGCTGATCTCCTCGCATCTCGTCAGTTTCGTTCTTTGTCAGGAAGTGCGTGAGCAGATGGTATGTTGAGATGATTGCTCGAAGTGTATTTAGTCCGGACTGCCTTAAAATAACATTATAGGCGGACGGGACCCAGGCTACAAGGAAGGCCCACGATCGACTGTCGAGGTGGCTGCCCAACTATGACAGGATGTTCTATCTCGCCTTCCACCTTGATCGAGTCACCTGTGAATCCAACTAAAGGAACATTGACTGGTTTGACAAGGTTAGAAGAGAGGCCCATTCGAGAAAGACAGTCGTAGAAAATCACATCAGTGAAATTTTTATTATCAACAAGATATCATTTTACATCATAGTTGGCTATCGTCATTGATATGACTATAGTATCATTGTAGGGGGTCTGGACTCCTCGCAGATTTGCTTCAATAAAGATGATGTCGTTATCAGCCCGCTGGCACTTTGAGGTGCTTTTGAAGTCGTCTGCTCCCCGGAGTCGCGATCCCATCGAGATCACGTTGATCACGCCCGTCATAAGTTGAGTGTGATTCTCCTCCTCGGGATGAAATCGTGGTGGTGGATCGGAAGGCAGCTATGCAAGTCACTCTCGCACGTACTTTTCGAGATAACCCCATCTTATTAGGTCTTCGATCTCATTTTTCAACTGATGGCACTCTTCGATATTGTGACTGTTGGAATTCGGGGTTTGGTGCATGCACATGTGTTTCAAAAATTTTATTTTTTAAATACCACAGTGAAAAATAAGATTAAAATATTTTTAATCTAAATTATGCATGTATAAAAATATAAAACTATATAGATCTATCTCATATGCTGAAATTGATATATGTTGAAATTCAGATTGTGATCAAATCACATACCTGTTTCGTAATCTTTTTCTTCGAATCTAGATTTAAAAAAGAAGAGGTTCTCTTTTAGCCACACAAGTATCCGACCTCTACGAGTATCCACTCGAGATCAGTCTGGAATAGTCTTCTATAATTTGAATTTTAGTTTTTTCAAAATTTAGTCTGCTGAATCTGAACGAAGTCTAGATCGCGATCAACGCTTGATCTTTCTACTTGATCTTCTTCTTCTTCTCTTCTCTAGAGTTTTTCCTTACTTTATGCTGTTACAAAATACCAGTAATCAGCAAATTATGGGACACCCAACACCTTGGGCATGGAACTCCTTGGGACTCGCGTCCCAAGGGATGGGCGTGTAGAACGCCCAAGAGAAGAGAAAGGGAGAGGATGAGAGGGCGTGGAGAGAGCCTTTGGATGTGAGGGGCTACTGGTTTGGATGCTCTAGAGATCTTAGAGGAGGTCCCTTTAAATAGGCACAAGAATTGAATCCTATTCAATCACATAATACAAGTCCTACTTGTATTGGATTTTCTATTAACTTAAGTTATCCAACTTACTTTAGGAGATCCTTTAGGCACCAATAATTGAAGCCTTTGCATCCAAATTAGACACCCCAAAATACACCCAAGAGATGTCCCATAAGAGAATTAAAAGCTCTCTAATCAATGGACACGCCCAACTTGATCAAATCGAGGTGGCATCCAAAAATAACTATCAAGAGAATTAATTAAGGAATTGTACTCTTAATTTATATGATCCATAATTTTAGACACCTAACAATTAGAGTCACATGAATTTTATTCATATAGGTTATTAGCAGATAATTAAGTTAGAATTATCTTATCAAATAAGTAATCCCAACAGAAAGAAGAATTAGATCCAACCATGTGCTAGCAAGATTATCATGAACCCAATGGATTTCTCTAAATTCAATTGATACTTCATAAGCTCAATTACTTATTTCAGGCCTAATTTTTTTATTGTGTGACCCCATAGGTTCAATTCTATCTGATAGTGAAATATACAATAATCTCTATCATTGTATCATTGAAACTCTTTTCAATAGGTCGGAATAATTTCACTCTAACTCAACAAGGATTGTCGATCCAGAATAATCCTAGTGAGTTCCATCAGTGATACCTAGCAGTATGTAGTGACAACTCAGTAGAACTGAAATGAACCTCTAAGTATAGTTAACGTGTGATTCAGTCCCTCTATTATGAGTTCCGACTAGATGGCAGGTTATGGATAAATCATCAAACCTCAACATCAGTCATATGATAGATTCGATAAGCTCAAATCCAGTTGTGACTTCTATGAAAATTCTTTTCCATCAACACACTACTATGATAATAGATTCTTGGACTTAACCTTTCAAATCTCATAAGACTACTCTTCTCTATCAAGATCGATAGATCCTATCTTGATGCGCACCCCACTCCTATAGTAGATCAATTGTCACCAACATCCACTACAAGAACTCATTGAGATCCATGTTTATGTGTCAGTCAAACTTCAGCAGTCTCACTGTGAGCAGTAGTACCATCTCAAGTCAAAAGATCAGTCATACAACTATAGTATCGAGACAATCACTGATGATTGAATAAAAATTCAAGTGATCTCTCGTATAGTCGCGCTCAATACTAGTTGTTCTCTAACAACCACCCGCACTCGTCGTCCTGTCTCTCTACATAGTAGATCAGAGACTCATCTATCCCGAAAGAAGTGATTTGTGCGCCAGTCTATCTAGATCTATCACCGTCTTCATGATGATCCTATGATCAGAAGTATTTAGGAATTAAATACATGTATCCAATTTTCAATACTTTGAGAATATGTATCGAAACTAATTTCATGGATGATTCAAGGACACATCACACTTGAATGAAAAAGAAATTATTCTTTTATTGATCATATCAATATATTAAGTATAAAATTGTATCTTAGAATTATTACAATATGTCAGCCATATTGACTTCTAGTATATACATCTAACATTGTGACCATGGACATGATGAAACTGACAGTAGCATTTTCGATCACAAAATGCAAGCTTTGATTTTATCAGTCGGGATCGTCAAAGGAAGTTATCCCCCTTCTATTTCCATGAGAATCTGTGCATGAGGAATAGTCAGAGGAGTGTAGGAGTTGTATCTATTGCCGGAGTTCTTGGGCTTGGAGTTTGATCGAGGAGGTGGAACCTCTTTCTTGGTGTGGATTCGACTAGGCTTCCCGAAGATCCCCTCCTTCTTTGCCTTCTTCCTCTAGCCCTTGCCCTCGAACTCACATTGGTCAGTCACAACCTCTTCAACATGGATGTACTTCTATGCATGCTTGAGGAGTTCAATGAAGGACTGAGAAAGCATCTTATCAGAGAGTACGTAAATTTGGAGTTTCGCAGTCCCTGCTTCATGACTGCGATGGCCGTCAATTCGTCGAGGTCCTTAATCTCCAGGGTGGCGATGTTGAAATGTACCACGAAGTCGCATAGAGATTCTCCATCCTGCTGTTTGATGGAGAAAAGACTATCGATGGTTCGTGGCACTCTTTAGTTGGTATCGAAGTGCATCACGAATAGCTGCTCGAACTGCTCAAAGAAATTAATACTTTCCGATTAAAGTCCAGAGTAACACGCTCATGCGATTTTTCGGAGAGCAACCAAAAAGGCAACATAAAAAAGGGTGTCAGATGCCCCCTACAAGAGCATGAGAGCTTTGTAGCTCTCGAAATGGTCAAGTGGGTCGGTGGAGCCATCGTACAGCTCAATCTGCGGTATTTTGAACCAATCAGAAATTGATTCGTCGAGGACCCATCCAGAGAAAGATGGACTCATACTAATGTTGAATTTATTGGTGGGGTCTCGATGGTTTGTTTGGAGCTATTTCAGGCGGTGATCCATCGAGAGAAAGATGGACTCATACTAATATCGAATTCGTTGGTGGGGTCTCGATGGTTTGTTTGGAGTTGTTTCAGACGGTGATCGTACTCGTCCAACCATCATTGCGACACATCAGGATGCCGCGAGTAGTCTGGGGTAGAGCCTTCCCCAGAAGAAGAGGATTTCAATGAAGATCGTGGCATCTTCCCCTTGTGCGGAGCTCGTTGAGGGGAAAGAGGCCGGCGATTGTCGAAGTCGGCATGGATGCAGTGACCATCGGGTGGGTTGAGAGCTCACCTGGCAGGAGTGTTGTATTGAGTGGTGGGTCGGAGATCATGGTCGGCGACTGTGCCTGGAAGGCATGTCATACGGTGTGATCTCCTCCAATCGCCATCGCTGTTGCTGTTGCTGTTGCTGTTGCTATTGCTAGAGACCGTGAATGGCCTCTGTCAGATTTCTAAACTGCTGCACTAGGACAGCGAACCTAGGATCTATTGTCACTAGTGGTCGTGAAGCACTCGGCTCTTCGAGAGTCACCGGAGGTGCGTCACGTCGGGATGAATGTCGAGCGGAGCCTGCAGAAGTGTTTTGCACTCTTGTCTTGGCCATGGAGGTCCTGAAAGAGAAAATTTTTCTCTGCTACCTCCTCTTCCTGGCACACTAGACTGTTGCGGCTTTTCCCTATTTCGATAGTTGACCTGGGGTCGACTAGTTGCTGCACCTAAATGCAGATCGACGGAACATCAAGAGATGATATACTGTCATCGGAGAAGGTGCACATAGTCAAGGTCAAAGGTGAGAGAGAGGGGATGCCGGTGAACAATGGCGCTCGTCTCCACTTGACACTGGGGAAGATGATGACCTACAAAGGAAGTTCCATCGGAGGTGTCTCCGACGAGGACCTTCCGACACTCAAGTCAGTGAGGTGGTTCGAGAGAAAAAAATAACAAAATTTTTGGGTTGCATACAATATGCGTACTTGGAGGGATTTTCGCTTACCTCTATTTATAGAGGGAGCAAAATGGATGGTGAGATGACATGTGATTATGTCAATCATATTCTATCATATGGTGCCGTATAGTGCCACGTGGGTATCTTTAAATGCTGACGGCGGGCGTGCTTTCTATTTGGCGCGCATAAAACAGCGGACGTTATCGTGCGTGGGGTGTAATAAATGATCCTATGGGTACATTCAATGAATTTGTAGCATTCCATTATGGCATGCAGCTAGCCGGTCAGAGTATGACGTCTGAGTGATATGATCTAATACGACCTGTCAGAATGACATGACGGCCATGCTTGGTAGTCAACTAGTCAACAGAGGCCCGTATAGTTGGAGTCGGCAAAATGAGGCCATCGAGTGTTGTGGCCCCATCCACAATCAGCATGCTCGGTCATTCATTGAGTAGAAAGTAGTCATGTATGTGTCGAGCGTTGTTCGACTATTCGGCATAGGTGGGGATTGTCAGACCTAGTCGGCATGGTGCCGACTAGGTTAAGTACTTGACCTTGATTAGCCAATTATTGTTGATATGCCGATTAGGTTAAGTACTTGACCTTGATTAGCCGATTATTGTTGATAATAGTCGATGTAGATCCGATTGGGTGGGACTTGTTGATCCGAATCAGGCTGAATTGTAATAGCTTAGTCGGTGCGGCTCCTTTAGTCGGCTGGAAGATGAGTAAGATGGGTAATCGATTGAGTGACAAGGATCTATCCCAATACATAATATATCAAATGCCATGACCTTAGATCATCGAGAATTAGATCACCTTGGGACAAAGAATATCAGTGACGTAATGTCCTTGATGATTTCATTTGGGTTATCCAACTCCAACAAAATTAGGGTGGGTTCGCCCCTCCCTTCTATTGAAGCGAGAAATGCACAGTATGAATTACTACGGTGCAAGTGGGAGCCCGTTACAATAGCGTTATGGGAAATCCCTGGAACGCTGCGACCAGATACAAGCCGGAAGTAGAAACCCGGTCAGCCCATTTGCGTCGCTTCGCGAGTCCGCATTTCGTATTTTTCAAAACATAGCCGGGTTTTGTCTCTCACCGCCAAAAAAAACCCTAGCAGCTCTCCCTCTCATCCCTCCCTCTCTCGTAGCGACGGGAACCGGGATGCACGGAACCCCCCAAAAATCCAGACCCAAATCCTCCCCTCGGAGGCCCAAAACCTCGCCGGGGGCCCCTCCGACGCCGGAATCTGCCACTCCTCGCCGCTCCCTCCGCCGGATCTCCTGCATTTCTGAACCCAAATCCCCTCAGACGCCGATCCCCCGCGTTGCCAAGTCCCTCGCCACCGATCGCCTGGAAACCCCCCGATCCGCCAGGAAATCCAGGAAATCTCTGCTTTGTTCCGAGAAGACGCCATCCAAAGCCCCAACCTTCTCGCCGGTCACTCCGAACCCCCCAGAATCCAAGAAGAGGAAACGGTCCGAAACTGGAGAGTCAAAGCCGAGAGCATCGAGGACTCCAAAGGGGCGGGTGTATTATAAGAAGGTCGTGTACGATGGTGGGGAGTTTGAGGTGGGAGATGATGTGTATGTCAAGAGGAGGGAGGGGGCGGAGTCCGATGACGAGGACCCGGAGGTGGAGGCTTGCCGGATTTGTTTCCAGTCCGGAAGGTTAGTGATGATAGAGTGCGATGATTGCTTGGGGGGGTTCCATCTCAAGTGCCTGAAGCCTCGACTGAAAAAAATTCCAGAGGGGGAATGGATTTGTAGGTTTTGTGAGGCTCGAAAAATGGGGAAAGAGGTCGAGCTCCCAAAACCCCCGGAAGGGAAGAAGCTGAGCAGGACAGCAAAGGAGAAACTCCTTTCTAGCGACTTGTGGGCTGCCCGGATTGAAAGGTAAGAAAAGTCGGGGTGGGACATTGTCCTGCCAAAATTGAAATCCTGAAAGGCAAGCATGAGATAATTCTAATTGGGATGCTTTTTTTAATAAAATCTTTCATCAGCTAATTGGACTGTTCTGTTAAATGTTGTTTTTCATAAAGAAGTTCCATTAAATGCTTGTTAACCTCTATTTGTTGAAATTTGGGCAGTTTTTGGAAAGAACCTGATGGGATCTACTGGATGAAGTGCCGGTGGTACATGATCCCTGAAGAGACTGTAGTTGGGAGGCAACCTCATAATTTGCGGAGGGAGCTCTACCGCACAAATGATTTTAGTGATGTTGAGGTGACTTATGATACTAGTTCTATTAACTTGCTCTTGGTATCATATAATTTGAGTTGTGATTTTGTAGTAATAGTTTTATGATTTTATCCCTGTACATGTTGTAGTTTCTCTAATGCATCATTCCTAGACCAAATGTTGGGAACATTTTTTGACAATCGAAAACTTTCCTTTATATGTGGAGGCTTTCTACACTTGATGGTAATCACTGGTCAGATTAATGAACTTTGAGGCATAAGACAATGGAAAAACAAGTTTTTAAGTGGGCATGCTTGAGTTCAGTAAACTATAGATCTGACCTAGAACTTTAATTAAAACTGACTCCTCTAAATTTGCATTACTAAATTATTTGGTACCATTGTTTTAGCTTCAAGATGTTGCTTGATACTTTTGAAGCTAAGCATTAAAGAATCAAAATGATAGTCCTTTCTCCACCCATGTGACTCACAATTGAGACTTTAAAAAATTGTTGGTGTTTCTACATCCTATCCTCTTTATTTAGCTAAGTTATCCTTGATCTTTGTCTTCAAGATATCTCCCTTTAGATCTCCCATGATCAAGGTCTAGCATGCCAACTTGTATTGATTGTATTGTACTGTACCGGTAAGGTACCAAGGTTTGGTTTGGTGCATGAGTCGAACTGGTTTGTACCAGTTTGAATTGAGCATAAGTGCCTCATACCACCGATATTGCCCCAAACTGAGATGTGTACTGTACTGTACTGAGTTGTACCACTTGTTTTTGGGTAGTATCATGATAAAAAGTGAGAAAAAAAGGTGTTGGGAGCTGTCTTGGTACGGAGTGCATATGTGCATTATCACTAGGTTTTGGTCTTTTTTAATAACTCACCAGCATAACTGCCCCATACCACTGATATTGCCCCAAACTGGGATGTGTACTGTACTGTACCAACTTGTACCACCTGTTTTTGGGTAGTATCATGATAAAAAATGAGGAAAAAAGGGTCGGGAGCTATTGTGTTCCTGGGTGTGTATGCGCATTATCACTAGGTTTTTGTCTTTTTTAATCACTTATTTATCCTTATGTTTGCCCATGTGAGTTTGTCGGATGTGAACTAGATATGGCAACCTTTTTCTTCTCATGAACTTTGGAAAATTTCACAATCATGCGACCTCCTTAAGAGGCAAAATATGACATTGACTTTATAGTTTCACTTGTTTGTTTAGAAGAATCTGGATCCTATCTCCCATTCTTCAACTATTACTTTCTACAGTCAATATCTCTCTCCTTCTGAAAAAGAGGACTAACTTGTCAAAATCCTTTCAATGGGATTTTAAATTATTTGATGTATTGTCATTCTTTTAACACATCTGATCTTCGCATTCATGGAGAAGAAACCTAATTCCAATCAGATGGGAATTGTTTTCTGTGATTTGGTTCTTTATTTAGGCATTACATGGTTTATCAATTAGGCATTAATTCTTGAATGGCATGTATGAGGATAAACTATATCATTGGACAACATGTTGGATTTTCTAGATACAATGACAATTTCTTGAGGAAGAGCTTTGCATCTGGTAGTTAATCACATGAGGGGAGAAACAGTGGATGTTACCTTTTATTCCCATTGTAGCAGTTAATTGTTTGGGAATTCATAGGAGTGATAGTAGAAACTAAGTCAAATAGAATGCAACTGACTTTGGTAGCACCAGAACAAGAAATTAGCCTTGAGAAATTGACGTGCCCTTCATGATTTTAGTTTATTTAGTTTGTCTTGTTATTTTGAAGTATCATGGTGATTTGCTCTTGTCAATTCACATCAGGAAGACATGCTTGAAGCAAAAAGAAATATGACATTGTGTGAATCTTGAAATCACCACCATTTAGTTCATGGCATGAGCAAAAATTGAATGATTGTGGCATTTCCATTCTATGCATGACATGAAGTTCATTTCCTTCTAAACTTGTTTTACCAATATTCTCTCCAAGAAGTACTCTTTGTAAATATACAACCAATGTACAACCAAAACAGTATGATCCAATTATCAACAAATTCTTGAATTTGACCTTTTTTCACTTCGTTGAATGATTATATTTATCTGTATTATTCTATGAACTTCACAATTTATTCACAAAATATATATGACTTATTTAGGACTTGGGTATAGGGTATTACCAAACTATCCCAAATTGAGCAGTTTGGGACCTATTGAATCGGATAGATAGTTTGGTGCCTATCGAACCGAATTGGCTAAGAACTAGGACAGTTTGGCCACCCAATTCAGTCCTAGGTTAAAATTGGCTAAACTGTTTGGTTTTGCATGTCTTCAAGTGGTTTTGGGCTATTTCGGATTGAATCTGATAGTTCGGAGCTTTATAATCTCCTCTTTTCTTCCTCTCAAGTCCAAATCATCTCTCCTCTATCCAAATCCTCCTCACCTCTCTCCTCTTTCCCTCTCTTGTGATCTTCCTCTCCCCTATCCCCTCTCCCCTCTCTCCAGATCCTACTCTCTTCTCTCCCAATCCTTCTCTCCTCTCCCCCTTCTCCTCTTTTCAGATCCTTCTCACCTCTTGCAAGTTGTGACTCTTCTCCTTTTTTGCTATTCCCCTCATCAAAGTTGGGTTCAATCATCGGCTATCGCTGCCACCATTGTCGAATATGATAATGACCATGGATCATCATCTCTCTCTCTCCCCCCTCCTCTCACCATGTCACCGATGATGATGACAATGACATTGGAGGTATGCTTGCTTTCTCATTCTGTCTCCCCCCTCCTTCCTCTCGCTCCTCTCCCTCCTCCCAGTTCCAATATGCCTTTGGTTGATATGGTATGTACGTGTTCTGTATCGATCTGGTAGCCAATTGGGATGACCCCTGATATCGGTTTGGTGAACCTTGCTTGGATTGCAAATTAGTGATTTTATTTATTGGTGATGATGGTCGTGTTTTTTCTATTTTTTATTCTTCTAAATTCTCCATACTTTTTTTTGCGTTAATAATAACATATTTAAGATTTCACATGCCTTTTCTTATTATGTCATATTAAAATATCTGTTTTTCTGAACTTTTGGTAAATTCTCTGTAATAGCCATGAGAATTCTTTGAATAGATGTTTTCCCTAATTGAATTGTTCCTGAGCATCATAATCGTGACTACACCATAAACCCTTTCCTTCATGCTTCAATAACTATGGGAGACATATTCTAAGATCCCATGGAGAGAGAGTTTTTGGACTTCCACCATTAAATTATTCTGGCTTTTCTAATACTTTCCTTGTTCCCTGCTTGTTATTTGGTCTAACATTTGCAAGATGAAGATATTGTGAATCTTTTATTATACTTGCTTATTTTGTTCCAAAAATCTGAGAAAGGCACCACCAATATGGGTGGCATATGTAAAGATCTATGTAAAGAATGACACTGTACAACACAACAGAAGAACACATACTTACTAATAAGTTTATCTTAGCATTGGACATGCATTAGGATAGGCTGCTGTACTCTCTAAACCAGTAGGAATTATTGAATGGAAAACAGAATTCCTAAAGCTAACTTTTGAAAGATGAAAAAAGAGTTGTGATCATAGTCATTTTGCACCGCTTCCTTTATATTCTTCACTATTTGGAGAAAGCTATGCAATGTAGGTCTTTTTCTTTGCAAAAAATGAAAAAAGAATTGCTGGAAGGGTGGAGTGTTCCAAGTGAAGGCCTCTTCTTCAATTGGTATTAAATTGTACAGAATCACTTGTCTAAGATCTCTAGGGAAACCTGAGCAGTTCTTGAAGCACAACCTCTTATATTTTTTTCGCTTGCATGTGGATTTATTGTTCCCATATTACTTTCTAGATAACAGTAAATTGCACCATGCTTTCTATCATGACACTGGCTTTGTTTTTATGTTATTAATGTGCACGGTTAATACCATCCATTTTGTTTAAAAATCTAGTTTTAGTTTCCCTTTGGTCTTCTATGATTTGAACTTTGCTTCAGCTGATGTCATGCATCAATTGATTTTGGCACTTATTCGAAATTATGTGTCCAGATGGAATCTGTCCTTAGGCATTGCTATGTTATGAGCCCCAAGGACTTTAGAGAAGCTGACAATGAGGGAGATGATGTGTTTTATTGTGAGTATGAGTATGATGTCCATTGGCACAATTTCAAGCGTATCACAGATATTGATAATGATGATGAGGTAGCTTTCTAGAACTTGAACTTGGAATATGTTTGATGAAGAGAAGATATTCTATCACAGTTGACAATCTTGCACTTACCTCATATTAGGATGGGGAAGAAGCTGGAAATGATGAGGAATGGAAGTTTCCTGAGGATTTGCATGGTGATATAGATGAAAATTCAGAATATGAAGAACATAAGACTATTGATTACTCTGCTCAGAAGAATCGAACTCATGAATTGGCTGCGGTATGCTTTACTTCCTATCTTGTATATCAGCTGTAATGGTTCATTTTCATTAACATGTTTCAGTTAATATACCTATTTCAGAACTCACACAAGGGAAGGATATTTGGTCTTCAAAGAATTGGAATAAAAAAAATCCCAGAACACGTGAGGTCTCATAAGCAGACTGATTTGGAAAAGGCGAAAGCAACACTGCTGTTAGCAACTTTGCCCAAATCATTGCCTTGCAGAAATAAGTACTTATAAGTTATAACTTTTCACGATTATGTGTGATTCATGGCTTTATTTTTGTCTTTTATGCTAATTATGGGCTTGTGCCAGGGAAATGGAGGAAATAGCTGCATTTATCAAAGGTGCCATTTGTGATGATCAATGTTTAGGCCGCTGCCTTTATATTCATGGTGTCCCAGGAACTGGCAAGGTAGATAATACTTCTTTGGTGGTCTTTATTTTGATTTCTGTTGTTGCATTTGACATTTTAGCAAAATCAGATGGCTTTAAGTATTTGTAACTGTTGCTTTAAATACATAAATTTATGTAAGTCTCATCTTCTTTTGTACAATTTCTGCATTGAACTGCAGACTATGAGTGTACTTGCAGTGATGAGGAATCTTAGGTCTGAAGTTGATGCGGGAACTATAAGACCCTATTGCTTTGTAGATATCAACGGTCTGAAGCTTTCTTCTCCTGAGAATATTTACAGGGTATAGAATAATCGACCTTGTCTTTTCTTCCATTTGAATTTCTTGTTTTGTTAATATTAAATATAATCTTGGTAGTGTGCAGGTTATTTATGAAACATTAAGCAGTCGCAGGGTTGGATGGAAAAAGGCTCTTCACTATCTAAATGAGCGATTTTCTGATGGCACTAAAGTTGGCAAAGAAGAGAACAAACCCTGTGTTCTGCTTATTGATGAACTTGATCTTCTTTTGACCAGAAATCAATCGGTAATTCTTGCTGTTTATGATGTATCAGTTATATAATTTTAAAGCGACTGAAATTACTTATTGAAGAAGTCTTGCAGTATCTTATAGTTAATTCATTTCATGATGCTTGAGTGTGTTAATGTTTGGAATCTTCTTTCTGTGCAGGTGCTTTACAATATTCTTGATTGGCCCACTAAACCTCATTCGAAACTCATTGTCATAGGTATTAACTTACAGTTTTGATACTCTTATCCTATTTCCAGATTGTTTATGTCCCTTGTTTCATGTTTTGGTGTATTGATATGCAGGGATATCAAACACTATGGATCTTCCGGAGAAGTTACTCCCACGGATATCGAGCCGAATGGGGATTCAGAGGCTATGTTTTGGCCCTTACAATTATCAACAGTTGCAAGAAATTATATCAAGTCGTCTTAGAGGTCTTGAAGCATTTGAAGAGCAAGCCATTGAATTTGCTTCTAGAAAGGTAGGTGATATGGTATTATTTTATCATTTAATTTGACTTATATATATTGTATAGATCTTGCATCCTGAGCAGTAAAATGTGTTGCACTGTTTCAAAAGATCCATTTTTGTATCCATTTTTATTACTTGCTTGGATCAACTTGGTCCAGATTGTCATTGAGTTGTGTATTTACTGATGATTTGGTCTAATCATAATTATAGAACAAATGAGTGTGTCACACTGGGTTTGAATCAACCCAAGCCCAAATTGAAAGACCCAACCCAATTTCGACCTAACCTGATCATAAGCTTGACTCTTAACAAAGTTTGAAATATCATGGTCCAGGGCTTAGCGGTCACATATCAGTACTGTAGGAACCGCTATTCACTCCTGTATCCACACATAGTTTATCAAGATGTTTGGCTATGCAGTAGGGTATAGTCTTGGTATGCCATCAATATTCCTGGGTACCAAAGTATTGTACTGCAGGTTTGTTTTTTAACCCTTGCTCAAACATTATCCAACTCAACATTCTTTGACCTAGCACAGATTGGGTGAGTGGATTGGGTTAGGTTGAGTTGGTAGAGTAAATTATATAAAGGAGTCATATAATTGGATTAAATCTAATGATGGAGTCCATAGCATATGTAGTTATATTTTACGGTGTCTTACATAGCAAGAAATTGTCATATAGCAACTTGAGATGGATTTGTTTATTTGGGTAAATGGATAGGATATAGGGGTATAAACTTGGGATTTGGGAAGGTTTAGGATGGTTATTAGGACAATATTTTGGTAGGATCTACTGCAGACCTGTTGTGTTTGTGAAAAAAAAGATATGGGAGTATAGAATGGAGGGAGAAGAACATCTAGGACTACTTTTGTGTTTTTGCAGTGGTTTTGGTGGCATATGTGTAAACAAAAGTGTCAGATATATCAAAGAGGATAGAAGAGGAAAGCAACATATGAAGAAGAACAAAAGAGAAGAAGAACATGAATACAGAGAGAGAGAGAGAGAGCATCCTGATGTTATTGTCAAATTCAAATTGCTGCCTCAACACTGGTTGGCTACCCCTTCAGCACTTCTTTAGTAAGAGTCAAGTTTTTGTTAAAAAGAATATTTTTAGTTGGAATTGTTCAACTTTATTTTTCACCTAGCCAAAACTAACATCAGTTTTTGGGCTTAAGTTGGTTTTAGTGAAACCGGCCAATTTTGTGTGAAATGTACTTATTTAAGGCTTGTTAGTCATTTATTCTCATTTTTGGACCATTCTTTCTTTCTTTTAAATTGAGAGGAACGTTTACTCATGGGTATAACATTGTACGTCTACAAACCAGTGTCATGTGATGTAACTTGAAATCCACTTTTTTTGGATATACTAAAGACTTGGTGTTGGGCTCTAAGAAGCTTAAGAAAAGTAGTTTACTTATGCAATAAAGGCTTGACTTGCTAAAATTTACTGAAACTCTCAAATTCAAGGAACATATTTCTGTAGATTTATAACAAAATTAAATTTAATTGTTATCTTATATTTTTATTGATTTTCTTGAAACTATATAGATTATAGCACAATACATGTGAGAATCTGTTCTTCCCAAAATGCAGGAATCAGATTTTTGGAAAAATCATGAAAATTTATTTATTATTAATTTTTATTTTTATATCTAAAAAAATTTTGTTTTCTTAGATTCACATGAATCTATTTTTTTGGTATATAAACAAGTTACATTGACATATGTTTATAAGAATATTTCTTGTTATTTGGTATTCACGGTGGTCAAAGGCATGCCCAAGTTGCTAGGCACACCACGCATGGTATCTTTAGGTGTAAAAAATACACTTTGAAGTGAAGTCCAAGTGCAAAAAAATAAGCCTCTGTTATTTTTGTTCTTAGCCATAAGTAGACAGAAGGAGATAGAGCAGCAATAAAAGTTCTTCTTCATGTTTTTGGGGTATAAACAAGTTCCATTGACATATGTTTATAAGAATATTTCTTGTTATTTGGTATGCATAGTTGTCAAAGATGTGCCTGAGGTGCAAGGTGACTTAGGCATAGAACATGCATGCCTTTTCCGCACTTTGAAGTGAGCCCATGTGCAAAAAAGTGAGCCTCGCACAAGGTGCACTGATGCAAGGTGAGTTGGGTGTAACATGCCTTCTTCCCTTTGACAACTTTGCTGGTATGTTAACTTTTCTGATAACTTTGCTGGTATGTTAACATTTTATGATTTGTTGCCACCCTTTGCCAGTATGTTAACATTTTCTGATTTATAATCTTGTTGATTGGTTGTTAAAATTTTCAGATTTACAGTCGGCTTTGCTGATTGCTTGTAATAGATGCACATTCATGATGCTGTCATCTTAATATTTCTTAATGGAGTCAAGTCTTGAGGCATCAGAAAATGCTAATCACTGTTACGATGCCAAGGTTGTCCTTGACCTTGCTTATAGTGGTTGCTATTTCCCCTTCCCACTGTGGGCCAAGTGCATGATTTCCATTTTATGTCATATTTGGCATGCCTTTTTAAGTACTGCTAACCTCCTTTGAGTGATTTTAGGAGGGATCAATTGCAATGATATCATCTTATCATTGCAGGTTTAGATATCTGGGTGAGTTCATGCATGACACACCTATCATTGTGCTATGGTCACTCCCACTATATGGAAGCAACTGGTGTAGGCGCCTGATCATATAATCGGTATTTGAACGGCCAATGGAGAACCAAACTGTGTTGATGCTGTACTGCTAAATTCCTGCAGGCTTTTAGCTGAATTACCTGTGTTATTTCCTCTTTCCTTGTTATTTTGCTTATTGGAAAGTAACATGAGCAATTAGATAAATGAACAAAGCTTCTCCAATCACACCGCCTGCTAAATTTTAAAGGGTGGCCCAGTGCATGAGTCTCCTGCTACTGCAGGGTTTAGTGAGGGACAAATGTTCGCAGCCTTACCCCCACTTGTAGAGAGGCTGTTTCCGTGTTTTGAACCTGTAACCTTTATAGGACAATGGACTAACCATACCATTACACCCAGGCTCACTAACACTGTCTGCTAAATTACCACATTTATTGCCTCAAAGCTCATGCAGCTATTTTAGCATCCAATAGGCAAGACTTCCTCTCTGTCACTCTTATTTGAAAGATTATCCAAATCACAAACAAGAAGCACCTCAAAAACATGGATTATTCAGGAGTTCTTTAGGTATCTTTCGTACTAGATATCCATGCTTCTGGAGTAATGTGCTCGTATAGAATATAGCTTCTTATTCAGCCAAACTGGCATTTCTTCATTGGCCATCTTCAGAAGTTGATCATATTATGCTAAATTAAGGATCTAAAACCTTTCCATTATAGTGCTGCCATTATATCAGTTGTCAAAGATCCCTCCCTGTTTTTCTTTCTTGGGTTGCCCAGAGAACTGAGTCTGTGATGAGAACAGGAATGTTTTTAGTGGTTGGTGGGAATGAACCAACTACGAATGAGTCTTTATCTACAATCAACGTGGTACCTTCTTCCCTATTGGTGAGATAGTTGTTCTCTAAATATATCTACAGTGAATGAGTGGGTTCCTTTAATTTTATTGGTTTTGATTGGATCTCTTGTGAGTTCATACAAAGAGAAGAATGTATAGTCCAAGCTGAGTAAATTTGACATCATGCCTCCATAAAAGTCAAACTTCAAATTCAATGCCCTAATCATTGCATAAGGAGATCATATTCTACAGTCCGTGTGTCTCAAAAGGTTATAATCTTGGTATGCTTTGATTACCTATATATTCAGCCTTGTCAAAATACTCTACTCACTGCGATTCTAATCAATATTTATAAAATCAACAGCCTGTTTTTCTGGGAAAATGTGAGGGACTCTCTTGTTCTAATTTAAATTTTCAATTGCCGCCACATGGACTTGAAACCTCCAACTTGCTACTTGTGATTAACTACACGCAGATTTTGTTTGCTTGCAGTTTTGTTGAACCTGTCAAGAGATCATGTTTTTTCATAATTCATTTCTTGATAGTTTTGAATTTGAACAAAGTAGAGGACTAGTCTGAGAATTACTATTCAGTAAGATCAACTGGCCTTTGATCTCTTCCTGGATGCTTCGCATGTGATTTACTGAAGTTATGAATATCATTCTTGAGGAGTTCACCTGCTACAGACATGGATTGCTTGGTAAAGTTTAAGCTTATGGGGTACTGATGACTGTGATAGCATAGATTGTGCTGGTTAGGTTGGTTTTCCCATAATTTAGATAAAGGAATTAGTGTCTGGTAGTGTTTTTTGGTAGCCAGTCATTTCTTTGAATAGCTTAGCAGTGACAAAGCAAGTTTTTGTTATCCATGACAAAGCAAGTTTTGGTCTTGAGGGTAAAAAATTTATCCAGGAGTCCATATTTTTTTGGGTAAGCATTTCTCGGGTAACATTTAGACAGGAACAGAATTTACTCATATTTTTTTATGCATTAGAAAATGGCTCGGGAATCTGTTACCTATGTTCCTGTGCATTACTAGTTTCCTGGATAAGTTGCTAAGATTTATCCATATTTTTCGTAATACTCTTTTTATATAAATATTATTATATCCAATAGTATAGTATAATATAATATAATATATTATAATAATATAGTATATTATATAATATTATATTATTATATTAATATAATATAATATATTATTGTTATATAATATAATATATTATTATATTATATTAATATCTTACATTAATATAATATAATATATTATTGTTATATAATATATTATATTATTATATTATATTAATATCTTACATTAATATAATATAATATATTATTTAATATTATTATATATAGTAATATAGACTGTATAGTATAATATATTATATTAGTATATATTATTATATATAACATATTATATTATTATTATAGTATTATATAAATATGATTATACAATATAATATAATATATTATTATAGTAATATTATATTATATTATTGATATATTATTATATTATCACAACATATTATAATATAATACAATATTATATTAATATCTTATATTAATATAATATAATATATAATATAATATTATTATATATAATAATATAATATATTATATTATATTAGTATGTCTTATTGTATATAAAATATTTTATATTATTACATTATTATTATAGTATTATATAAATCATATAATATAATATATTTTTATATATTAATATATTATAATATAATAATATAACAATATATTATATTATTATATCATTATAATATTATATAATATAATATATTAGAATAATATATTATAATATATTATATATTATATAAATATTATTATATATAATATAATATAATATAATATTATGTTAATATTATTATAAGGATAAGGGTTTATTAGGATTGAATTAAAAAGGTTATTTTTTTGGTTGATGGAAAAATGATTTAGCCGCCCCTTAGGTGGGTAATATTTTTTCTATTTCATGGATAAATGTTATTTATGGGAAAGTAACTTATTTATCTTGAAAAGTGTGAGAACATGGGTAAGTTGGTCAATGAAAAAGTTGACCAACTTTTCCATGATATTTACCCACAAAAGAACTGGCTCTAAATAACTGGCCCTAAATGCTTTCCATGCAAAATCAATGAAACTATGAAAGTCCTTTTAAAAAGAAAATTGGCATTGTTTATCATGATCTACAATATTTAAATTGCCGGTAGAAAGGAAATCATGTGTTCTGGATGTTTCTTACCTTTGCATCAATGGAACAAAAACATAGAAAATTCTAAGTGGATGTATCTTGTTTTAATTTGATCTATAGCTCAGAAGTGTCCAATTTAGTTGAATTTTGATTTTAGATGCTTTAAGATTTTTTAGAGAAAGCCAAACATTTGAATTCCCAAATTCATGGCACAAATATTGTTCATCTTACTAATTGTACCTGTGATCATCCATTTTGTGCCCACTTGATCTATAAGTAAGTGGTGTTCAAAATGTATAATGTTTGGCACCTCGGCAATTTAGACATGTAAATTATGGTCAACCTTGTGAATTTTCATTTTGAAAGGGCCATCATTGATACTGCATTGAAGCATTTCTATCCAAAGACCAAAAGCATTTTATATAAGGGCTATCATTGATTCATTAGATTTTATTTCTGACTATGCATTGCCCGAATTTGTTAGTACAAGGATACATAGATGTCAAAAAATGGTGGAAAAATGTGTGACCTTATATATTTAGTAAGGATCCGTGTGAGCATGTGTTTAGTCCCACATTGATTGGTGGGTACTTGTACAATTAAGGAGTCCAAATAATATCTTCTTGGATAGACTTTTTAGGTGTTGACCTTGGATTGTTACAAATGGTATTAGAGCGCACTCGTTCTATGGACCATGTGAATTAGGACATTGTAGCACGGGCTCTTTTAGAGTTGAGCGAGAGCTGATTGTGGTGTTTATGATAGGATTTGGACCATTATCCAAGCGAGGATGCTTGGGCTTGAAGGAGGGACTATGTGAATACCCGTTTGGGCATGTATTTAATCCTACATTGGTCGTGTTGAAAAGATTTTAGGTACTTATATAGGGCCAAGAAATCCAAATAATATCTTTTTGGCCAACCTTTTTGGGCGAGGTTTTAGGTCGTTATATGTTTCATTTCAAATTTGTTCTTAGAGGACTTCATGGGGCCCTATCATTTGCTCATGTTATTGACAAACATGTATGTTTGGGGATAACTTATTGAACTTTTTAAGTAATTGGGCTGAAAGCCCAGGTACAGCACAGCCTGTCTGATGTAAATTCATGCTTGCCCAACTAAGCAGCCCTGAGATGGAAAATTCATGCTTGCCCAATATTTAATTGATTCATAGGATTTTGTTCTTTTTGCTACAAGTAAGTCATTCATTTAGATTGAGATATGCATTAGATGCAGATCTATGCAAATGCAGGCTTATAAGCTATTATTTAATGGACATTTACATGTTCTCATGTACGAAATGATTTGCCGGCACTATGTGTCCACTTCATATTACATCGTTCATAGGAGTAACTTACAGCTATGTTAAAAATTTGTTCATCAGTACTATGTCTTCATTTCATATTTCACTGCATGTTCAATCAGGTTGCAGCTATGTCTGGTGATGCTAGACGTGCGCTGGAAATATGTAGACGTGCAGCAGAGTTAGCAGATTATCGGCTCAAGCAAATGTCACAGTCCAAACAGTCATCTTTCCCTGTTGATACTTCTAAAGGTATGCAAATAAATAAATAAATAGCAAATGGGATCTACCTTAGCTTAGTGTGTAGTAGGCTATGCATGGAACACTCGATTGAGCTTAAATTAGTTGCGGTGGTTTGTTCAGTGACTGGTGGACATAGATAAATTCTTGATTTCTTATGATCATTTTACAGTTGCTGTTGTACATTTTTCATTAAATCTTTGGCAGCTGATCAGACTGATCTTCTCAGGAAAACACCTAGTTGGCATGACGGACGTTGAAGCTGCTATACAGGAAGTGTTTCAGGCGCCACATATTCGAGTAAGTTAAAGATTTATCAATAATGTTTTAAAGTTATATTGTAGCCTTATGTCTACACAGTTCTTAGTATATTTTGTCTTTACAGATAATGAAAAATTGTTCAAAACTGAGCAAAGTTATGTTGGTGGCTATGGTGCATGAACTCTACCGAAGCGGATTGGGTGAAATTACCTTTGAAAGGGTTACTTTCTTTCCTTTTTACTCCCTATATTGTGGTCAAGATTTCTTCCTTCTATTTATCTGCATTAATTTGGGATATGGTCCAATTATCCTTTTAGGAGAACAATAAGTACTTGTACAACATGGCTGCAATGTTATGGTCAAAGACGGGCAATAAAAAATTTCTTCACCTGATATTTGATATGATTCATTAACAACTAATAGGCACAAATTAATGATTATGCAATGATCTGGTGGTGGATACATCAAATTTTCCCTTTAATGCATAGCATCCTGGGATTGCATCATTGTAATGAGTCAGTTTACTTCCAAGCCTGTTCATTTTTTGTTCAAACTTTATTTGAACCTCAATTTTGTTTTTGGTAACCTGTTAATCTACTTGTTCACTAAGTAAGAACTTCTGGTGAAATAAATATCAGTATCAACATAAGTATATCTCAGCTATTCAAATTTCTGCTGGCGACTGATTTTCAGTATTATTTATATATGCAACTAGGAAGCAATATTCTCATTTTGGTGGTATATGATCTGGATTTTAAAAAAGTACTTTGAATGCAATTTGTAGTTACTTGTTATCACAGATGAACTTTTCCAGCTAGTGATTTCTGATAAATTTGTTTGCTTTTGTAAATTCTTATGTTATAGTTGGCAACAACTGTTCACTCTTTATGCTCAAGCAATGGAGAGGTGCTTCCTGGATGGGATACCCTCTTGAAAATTGGGTAAGAAGTTCGACATTATTTATCTACTCATTTTGTACAATGATATCTGTGTATAAATCTTCTAATCAAAGTTTCTATTAATTTTCACACTCATTTCCTTTTGTTGAAAAAAAAATTATGAAAATGTTGTCTTTGAAAGTTGGGAAAAGGGAACAAGAGAACAAAAACATTGATTCTTACTGCTGCTGCAATGCTGCCATGAAAACAGTAAATGTGAAAACCATAAGCAGTACAAGTGTACAACCCCTTCCAGAGGACTAAAGAATTTTATTTTTTCAATATCACTACAGAAATTTCATACTTGCCATCTCAGACTTTGCTCAAGCTAGTTGGCTCTTTTTTCTGATGCTTAGCCTAACCTTGCCAGACTTGGAAAATGCTGGGTTTCTGCTATAGCATTTAACCTTTTTCGCATGCTGGATACAGAATCATCCTTCATTTCATCATTTGATATTGTTACATAATTTTAATTTATCAGGATACAGTAATGATGATAATATAGTTTCCCAGGTTGTTGATTATGTAGACCTCTTCTTTTATTATGACTGAAGAAACTATATGTATGAATTTTTCTGGATCTCATTGCAGCTGCAAGCTTGGTGAGAGCAGAATAATTCTTTGTGAGGAAGGCACAAAGCATAGATTGCAGAAATTGCAGCTCAACTTCCCCAGGTTAGTTTTGCTAGTTATGGAACACTCGACCATGAATTACTTGACAATTGTTTCACTAAATTATAAACAAAGGCATTCAGGAAGACTGATCTTATGTGCCTAACCATGCTCCCTTTTTTTTTCCTTTTTCCTTTTGTTTTTATCTTTGAGCTCAATAGCCTGCTACTGATGTGCTACCCTTCCTAATGAAGGGTAGTTGGGGTTTGCGATGAAAGGTTATAATAATGTCTGGTTAAGAATGAGATGGAAAGTTCTAAAGGTTGAAGAAGAAGTTTTTCAGGTAGTTGACAGAATTTCAAAAGGAGTCTTCTCAATGTGTAAGATTCATCTTGAAATAGATGGAATTAGTTCAAAGAAAGTGATAATTGCAGAATATTTTCCAAAATTGCAAAAAGAGTAAGGATACCCTTTTTGATAACCAGAAGTTATGAAATTGTCGAGGGTCACTATTCACTTGAATGATAAAGGGCAAGTCTTAATCAGATTTTCAATATTTTTTTTAATTACCAAGAAAGATAGCACATATTAGCCAACTACATACTGGCATGTGCAACTGGGGTTGTGCAAGTGGATTGAATTTACCTGCTTCTAATTTGGAATGGTCACAATTAATCTGGTCCAACCTGAACTGTAATTATTTGGATTAGGCTCAAATTCAAATATCTGACCTGTTTTGGATATGGGCTGAATTAGGATCCTTAAATTTCTAATTTTGAACCCAAACTCATTCGAACTAATTCAAAACTAGTATATTACATGTTTGATATCCCTCCTTGAAGATAAGAAGTTAATCATTTTTTCATTCTATAATTTGCCAATAATTTATATTGTTCACTATAATTGTGTGGTTATCAATCAAATCCTTTGTAGAATATGTTTTCGATAATGTTTAGATGTTGCTTACTATCATTTTGTCGTGTAGTATGTTCACAATTTAACTTTAGAATCAATTTATATGTGTTTATTATAATTTGTATTAGGACTATTTTTAACTGGGTTTGACTACAAATCCGATGCATTGATAAAATTAACATTAAATCCTATCCGATCCAACCTGCAAGGAGTTGGATTAGACTTGGCTTCAATTTTTTGACCTGGTTCAAAAATGGTTTGGCCCTACATGCAATGCATGTGATCCTTTATCAGCCGATCATCGCCTTTATGAAAAATGTCAACTCATAAGCTATGTGTCAGGTCATGATCTGCTATATTTTTCGTTTATTAAGCTATTTGCTTTTAAACTCCTTTCTTGCTTGATAACAATGTTTCAAGAGTTTAACTTCACTTTGCTGCAGCAAGGGTTATGACACATGTATAGTTTGACTTATGTATACTGACTCATGTTCTTTTTTGTTTCTTGCCTGTGTTCTTCTCCTCTTTCTCTCTGTGTCTCTGTCTGTCTCTCTTTGTGGAGAAACGAGGTGAGGAATACATCTTCTGAACTTGAACCTGCGACCCCAATGTCATGCTCTCAGAAGTGGGGTGCCAACAGCCAACAGATAGGAATCGGTCTTATTGACTATGCAGACTTGAGTTATCGGTCATTTAGGAACTCTATGATTTTGAGAGTATATTCATATGGCTAGCTCAACTTCCTTAACTCTTCACTAATGCTAATTTTGTATGTTGTTGATCTATTTCTATGCAGCTAAATTCTGACAGACCAATGCAGTGGCTTGACTTGTGGTTTTACCTCAATGTCCCCCATTATGGTCTTTCTTTCGCTTCTCCTGTTGCCATCTTCATCTTTATTTCTCTGCTTGAACTTTACATAAAGACAACATCAGAATGCATTCATATTCAACTCCCTTACATAAATTTTTATAACCTTAAGCTCGAGAACAACCCATTATGATCTTTCTTTCACTTCTCCTGATGCCATTATTTCTCTGCTTGAGCTTTACATAATGAAAAAACATCAGAATGCCATTCATATTCAGATTCCTTACATCATTTTTTATAACCTTAAGTTTGAGAACAACCCATTGGGCAGTCAAGAAGTAATCTCGTCCAATACTGCAACTTTGATTAACACAATTTTATTGCGGTCCCATTGTAATCTATATGATATCCATATATTTAATAAAGTGTTCCAAGTGCCTGATATAGAAGACTCCGCTGCATGTGTAAATGTAAAAGTACTTGGTGCCTTGGTTAGTTCCATCAAGGGTTGTGAGTTGGAGCTCATAAAAAAGTTTCAAGTTTGAACATATGGTATGATGAAATCATGAAATTACAGAACATTGATAACGTATATTAATAATGATCAGTTTTTTCTATAATATGTGATGTGGGGATAGGTTTTATTAGTGTTGCCCTTTCTGTTATGTTAAGCTCGAAATTTTGAATTGCATGCTACATCCATATCCAATACGCATCTTATATTGATACTTGTGAATACAGCCAGGGTGAGTCTCAAGTACGTATTTAAGTATCCTATTAGAAACAAAGATGGAGACTTTGAACATATGCCTATGACACTTCCTTTGTACCATTGAGGATTTTTTTCCTTTTTTTTTTGTTTGTTTTTGTTTTGGGTTGCAGGGGGGGGGGGGGGCGTGGGAGGGCTGGGGTGTTGGGCTTTCTTTTTCTTTGATAATTTTTTGCCCTTTATCAATGGATGGTTAAATTCTTCTTAGGAAAAGAAAGGATAAAATCATTGTTTGTGATGATGATGATCTTGTAGGGGGTGTGGATTGTGGTTTATGGATTTGAATGATGATTAAATAGGGTTTGTTTATGTTGGTGTGTGAAATGTGGGCTATGTTACTACAATAAGGTGGGCTATGTTACTGCAATAAGCTGTTAGCTTTTGCAAATGATTTTTTCACATATATTTAAAATTATATTTTATTCTTTTATCATAGAATCCCAGCCATATCTTATTCTATTTTTCAGAAATTTATGGTTTTGATCTTTGTGTCATGTCATATCCTTATCCCTATAGTGGTTATTATGACCATTGCATAATGGCCTTTTTTATGTATCTGACGAATATAATCATTGGCTGCACTGTTACTTCAAAGTAATCTTTTTCTGAACTTTTCATATTAAATATTCAGCAAAATTGGTGCAAGTGGAACTTCTGTTTTACATGAAGAATATTTAGTCTGTAAAGGTTTTTTTTCTTAAAATGATTGTGTGAATAAATGCAAGTAGAAGATACTCGGTCAGAAGCAATTTCAAATTTTCACCTTGCTCTTTGACTGTACCTATAAATCGTTTTAGATCTATAAGAAGGTTGACACATCTATCTTAAAAAATTTATATGCATGTTTATTATGTATAAGGAAATTAACTAACTGATATCACTGCAATTGACCCTTGTGCCTAAATGGAGGGCTGGAAACGGGTTGGGTTGGGTTGTGTCCAGCCACCTGCTTTCTCCAGCTTGGTCCGAAAATTTTTTTGGGTTCCTGATTGGGCCTAAAACCCAAAAGGCGGATACAACATCTGTCTTGAGCTTGAAACCAAGCCTTGCTCGAAGCCCCATACAGGCCTGAACCAAACCAATCCAATCTAGCTTAAAAAGGGACAGAAAGCAATACTTTGTTTGTTTTGGAAGGGAGTAGGAACCAATGATGCAGGTCGTGATGGAGGATGGGATGTGGGAGGCAGGCACTTGCTAAGGAAGGAGGTGAGGGAGGCAATTTTTATTTTCTTTTTTCTTTTTAGAGGTGGTGCAGCTGTTCTGCTAGATGGAGTTGAGTGAAATGGCATTGGGAGGATTTGAGAAACACTATGCCATTTGTTAGTTATTTGGTTTGGGGTTCATGCTGGGCCATGTTTTGGCCAAATCTGACCTGAAAATTCTTCATGCTCTAAACATGAGACCCAAGCCTGACCCAAACTCCCTTGGACCAGGTCCAAAGACCAACACAAAGTCGACAGTTTGATGGGCTTTGGGCTGGCTCAGGTCATTTCCAGCCCTGCCTGAGTGGTTCTGAGGATGGTTCAGCTTCTATACACCTTGAAAAATGAAAGCTATTTTACAAATGTTCCCTTGTACTTATAGATAGTTACATGAAAATAGTCTTTAATGTTTTGTGGGGTTGCCTAAAACCTTAACCTTCTTTCTTCTTGTTTTCCTTTTGGATAGTTTAGAATGAAAGGACTACCAACTTGACACTAGTGGGCCTCACATTATGGAAAATTAGCAATAGTTGCTGGTCACTTAAAGGACTAATAAATTGACATTGGTGAGCCTTGAACTCAGGAAAATTGCAACAATTGCTGGTCACATGATAAAAATAAAAAGTTAGCATGGTATATGGAACTTTATATAATAAACAAGGAGAGCTTAAACTGGCCAGACACTTAAATGCTATATTAAGTGATGCAACTAGAAACTGACAGAGAACAGCGCTCACATCCTCCTTGTTCTTCCTCTTGTGAAATGATATTGGTGCTTGTATCAACAAACATATCTGTAGCTGCCTAGTTTAATATTATTCAAGATGGAAATTTTTTATCTGCAAATTGAAAATAGTGATGTTTTTAAATGCACTTGTGTCATTGTCGCAAACAGATTCTAATTGTTTGCAATTCTATATGTCAGTGATGATGTAGCTTTTGCATTGAAGGATTGCTCAGAAGTTCCTTGGTTATCAAAGTATCTATAATTACTGGCATGGTGGAGTAATGCTGCATTCTTTAATTCCTCCTTTTCAGAACATTCACAAGGTTGGGGTGTTCTCATGGTGAGTTAATGTTGCTCTCTTTTATTTGGTGTATGATGTTAATATCTGAAGCTTGAGACTTTGTTCATAATGATGTTGATGCTAGTTGCAAGATAATTGTATGCATACCAATAGCTTTTATTGAGGGTGAGCTTAGGCGCAACGATAAGTTTCCTCTTTTGTGACTTGGAAGTCACGGGTCTAAACATGGGAAATAGCCCCTCTGCACATGAGGGTAGGGCTGTGTACATCTGACCCTCTTTAGACCATGCACTGGCAGCTTCCTCATGCACTAGTCTGGCCTTTTATTGCAATAGCATTTAGTCTCTTCTCTCTCTCTCTTCCCTCCACCCCCCCCCCCCCCCCTCCCTTCCAGAAAGAAAAAAAAAAAAAAAAGCTTGTACCATCTCAGGTCACAAGTAATAAAAGCATTAGCTTTTACTACCTCTCCCCTGAAGGAAAAGCTTATATTGTGTCAGGTTGCGGCTAATAAACTATGATGTTGTAACATATTGTGCTTGTTTGTATCAAAATTTTACCGGACATTGTGAATTTCAATTTGAATGACATGCTATGCATTTTGACACTGTGCATACCTCAATTATTTATGGTTTAAGATGCTCGTAGCTACAGATGGGGAGGCAAATATATCTCTACTAAAAGGTGCAGACTATCTGCATTCCACTTTACCAGGAACAAATATTCCTGATGTGAAACTTGTATCTGCATCCATTGAGATTTATTTGTCTCACGATTTGTATTCCACTTTACAAGCAACGTAGGGACATTTGTGTTGCTTGTGGCTCAGTGTGTTGCTTGTTCTAAATGGGCGTTAGTTGTTTGAATTTGGAAATCTATGACGGGATTCTAACATGGATCTCAACAATATTCACATGTTTCCATTCCAATTGTCTTATTCACCCCACATAGAATTCTGGGTTTTAGTAGATTGCTGTGCGGGAGTGTACCCTTTTCAATGTTTACATGCACTTATATTGTGTTCTCTGGCATTTGCTGATCTGATCCAACATAAGAAAATGATGGGACTTTTATATGAAAGAAACTCATATAAATCAGTTCTCATGTTCTTTGCTGCAGGCTGGGAGATGCGGTTTGCACTAGATGAATGCTGAATTGAGGTGACATTGATGTCGCATTTTTTATCTAGTTTTGTAAAATCCTACCTCCTGGAAACTGCTGCAACTTTTGCTGATTCCCATGCTATTCTCAAATCTCAACGGTTGCAGTTTTCTGATCACCCTTCTCCGTGAAGCGAATCTGCAGTAGCATTTTTCACAGATCACGAAGTTCTTTTCTTTTCTTTAGACCATTAGTTTGGTTTTGAAAGACATTGAATTTGTACTATTTATGGAAGGTGGTTGTGGAAGTTTATTAAAAGAAATTGAGGTTATCAAATTTTAATTCTGCAAAAATTGTATTGTGCTTTTTCACGAGTAGTGATCTCATAGGTGGTCATGTATTTTGACGCATTGGATACATGCCCATAAGCTTGAAATTCATAAATTTTTACCTATTATGAGGATCTAATGGACTGATAGGCATTCATTTCCACTTTCTAAGCAGGATCTCAGCTCTTAAGAGTTCAGTAGCTGTCTACCAATCCTTTCTATGACTGCACCTGCATGCTGTCTGAGTTGCTAAACAAGAATTCTAGAATCCCCCAAAAGGTGCAATTTTCCTTTTATATGGTAAGGCAGTTTGCAATTGTCTCTAAGTCACCCATTTCCGATGGCATTTGACGCCATCCGACTGAAAAAGTATCCAGCACATGATGGGCATGCAAGAGTATGCTCACTTCTCTCCCGCTGTCCTACTCATGGACATCCATATATCCATCAGAGTATGTAAATCTGCACGTTATTCAGCTTCTATATTTCCTGGCAAATGGGATCCAGATGTCCCATCATATTTTCAGCAGATGGTTATTGTTGGGGGATACCCACCGACCGACCGACTATCGGAGGGTCCGACCGGCTGGCGGTCCGACCGACCGACTAACCAACGGCCCGACGGACGACTCTGACTGGCCGATCGTAAGTCGGGCGACAGGCCGACGGACGCCATCAGCGGCTAACTGCGGCCATTCCACGGTCCATTCCCGATCGACTAAAACCAGAGGTCCGGTAGCCGACCCACATGAAGCTCGCCGACCGACGGAGGAGTCCGACGCCACTCTGCTGGCCACCGACCTTGGGTCGGCCGACTCCACCAACCACCGTACGGCCGCCAGACGTTGTCAGCTCTGACACGGACATGCGGCACAGTTACCTAGGGGCATTGTCGTGCCGAGAGCCGGGTCAACCCTGGTGATTAGACGGCTACACGGCGACATGACGTTTTCACGGCGGCTCTGACAGCCTACAGTGAGTTGACAGTTCCTCACTTGTCCGCGCCATTAATGATGGTGCCATACCGTGCTCCACTATATAAACCGGGGAAGGCAACAGTGCAAGGGATCGATCCGTCCGTCTCTCCCACATACGCAGGCTCGCTCCTCTCTCCCTCTCCCTCTCTCCTTCTCAGAGCTCTCTGTCTGCATTTCACTGTTGTCCAGTCACCTCTCTGACTTGACCGTCTGAGGGTCCCCGTCGGAGCCGCCTCCGGTCAGTGCGGACTTCCTTTTGCAGGTGCACGCTTCCCGGCGATCGGGCGACGAGGCGATTGGCCGCAACAGATTGGTGCGCCAGGTAGGGGACAGCATGACAAAGACAAGAGCTCAACGATCGAGAGTCACTGGGTCGGCCAGGCGCTCTTCCCGCCGGGAAGAAGCCTCCCCGCCACCACCGGCGGCGGAGCCTAGCTCTCCGCGACCTGCAGTGACCACGGAGGCCCAGATTGCGGCCATCGTACGGCAGATAACCGTACTGACCGACGCAGTCAAAAGCCTCCAGCAACAACCGGCGGCCCGACCTATGCCTTCCAGGAGCAGCCGCCGACGGCCGCACCGACCCCTGTCGCCTCCAGGCGAGCGCTCCCAACAGCGCTCCCACGGAGAGGAGGAGGGGCGACCACGGCGTGACGACCGACGGTCCCAGCGGCCCTCTCCTTCCCCGTTGGAACGGGCGAGGAAGGAAAAGCGGCCGCGCACACCGTCGGCCTCTCTTTCAGAATCCTCCGGAGGCTCCACCCCCGGGGTCTCCCAGCATCGATGAGCGGACGACTACGAGCGACGGTTCGAGGAGATCGACCGCCGACTCGCCCAACTGCAGATGGACGGCCAGAAGTCTTCGAACGACGTCGACTTCCAGACCGCCCAGCCTCTCTCTCGACTGATCCTCGATGAGCCGATTCCCAGTCGGTTCAAAATGCGAACGTGGAGCCATACGACGGCTCCACCGACCCAGTCGACCACTCGAGAGCTATAAAGCTCTCATGACATTCAAGGGGCAACCGACGCTCTTTTTTGCATCGGCTTCCCCGCCACACTTCGCAAGGCTGCCAGGGCTTGGTACTCCGGTCTTCGATCGGGCAGTATCCATTCCTTCGCGCAGCTCGAGCACTCGTTCGTGGCCCATTTCAGCACTAGCCGAAAGCCGCCGCGAACGTCGGATAGCCTTTTCTCCCTCAAGCAGGGGGAAAGCGAGACGCTCCGACACTTCGTGGCGCGATTCAACCGGCCACGCTCGAGGTCCGGGACCTCAACGAAGACATGGCGGTTTCAGCCATGAAGCGGGGCCTGAGGTCGTCCCGATTTACTTATTCTCTGGACAAGACCCTCCCCCGAACATACGCCGAGCTACTGGAGCGCGCATACAAGTATATGCGCGCGGACGAAGGAGCGTCCGACCGACGCTTGGTCGAGCCCAGGGGCCGAAGGAGAAGCGAAGAAAGGTCGGGAGCCCGCCGAACCAAGCAGGCCCCCGGCCGATAGTCGGCTTTCTCCACCCCGACGATCCAAAAATCACCCCACCGACAGACTCCGAGGTCGGTGCGTCCCAGGTATGACTCCTACACTCCTCTCTCCGCTCTCCGTGCGCAGATCTTGATGGAGATCGAAGGGGAAGAATACCTGCGCCGGCCTCCGCCTCTGAAGGCAAAGGGCCTCGACCATCGGAAGTACTGCCGGTTCCATCGGAGCCACGGCCACGACACCGAGCGATGCATCCAGTTGAAGGATGAGATCGAAAATCTCATCCGCCGGGGTACTCGGCAAATTCCGAAAGGGTCCGCCGACCCGACCGACTGCCGATCGACGCCCCAGCCGACTGAAGAGGCGCCGACTAACCAGCCGACGGCTGGAGTCATCAACATGATCTCCAAGCGGCTGGGATCGGGGACGTCTACAGGGGGGGAGCCGACGAAAAAGCCCGACCGACGACGTAATCACCTTCGCGGAAGACGACGTTCGGGGCATCCAGACTCCCCACGACGACGCTGTTGTTGTGTCGGCGACAATAGCCAATTACGATGTAAAACGAATTTTTGTTGATAATGGAAGTTCGACAAATGTTTTGTTTTACTCGACCTTCTCCCGAATGCGACTACCGACTGATCGACTTAGTGGGGTCTCCACCCCTTGATCGGCTTTGCCGGAGATACCGTCACGACAGAAGGAGAAATCACCCTGCCCGTGACGGTCGGTACCGAACCACGGCAAAGCACAGTCTCCCTCATTTTCGCGGTCGTCCAAGTTCCTTCGGCCTACAACGCCATACTCGGGCGACCCGGATTGAACGCCCTCAGGGCGTCGTCTCGACGTACCATCTCCTTGTTCGATTCCCGACCAAAAACGGAGTCGGGGAGATGCGCGGAGATCAACAGCTCGCCCGACGATGCTTCCAAATCTCCGCCCAAAGCGACGAGACAAAGGATCCCCTGACAATCGACAAACTGGATCAACGGGAGGAGGAAGAGCGGGGTTCGCCGGCCGAGCAGCTCGAGGCGATCCCGATAGGAGAAAATCCCGACAGAAAAGTTTGGGTCGGGTCTCGATTGCCCGACCCGAACGCCACCGACTGACGGAGCTGCTGACGGCCAACGCCGACATATTCGCATGGTCGGCAGCAGATATGTCGGGCATCCCTCCGAAACAGTGACTCACCGACTCAACATCGACCCGACGATGAAACCGGTGAGGCAGAAGAAAAGGTCCTTCGCCCCAGAAAGGCAGAAGGCCATCGACGAGAAGTGGACAAGCTGCTCGAAGCGGGCTTCATTCGGGAATCCACGTATCCCGATTGGCTCGCCAATGTCGTCATGGTCAAGAAAGCCAACGGGAAATGGAGGATCTGCATCGACTATACCGACCTCAACCGAGCATGCCCGAAGGATAGCTTTCCACTCCCGAAGATCGACCAGCTGGTGGATGCGACGTCCGGATTTCGACTGCTCAGCTTCATGGACGCCTTCGCCGGGTACAATCAGATCCGGATGGCGCCTGAGGACGAGGAGCACACCGCGTTCGTACTCCCAAGGGCCTCTACTGCTACAGGGTGATGCCCTTCGGATTGAAGAACGCCGGTGCCACCTACCAGCGACTCGTCAATAAGTCTTCAAAGACCAAATCGGCCGCAACATGAAGTGTATGTGGACGACATGCTGGTAAAAGCACGCAGATCCCGGACCATGTTCAGGATCTCGAGGAGACCTTCCGCACCCTTCGACGACACCGAATGAAGCTCAACCCGACCAAATGCGCCTTCGGGGTGACCTCGGGGAAGTTCCTCGGATTCCTCGTTTCTCAGAGAGGGATCGAGACCAACCCTGAGAAGATTAAGGCGATCCTCGACATGCGTCATCCGAACACCAAGAAGGAGGTCCACAGCTGAACGGAGAATCGTCGCTCTTAGCCGATTCATTTCCCGATCAGCTGAAAGGTGCCTCCCGTTCTTCAAGACCCTGCGCCAGGCGAACGGTTTCTCTTGGTCGGATGAGTGCGAACAGGCCTTCGAAGACCTGAAAAAGTACCTGGCTTCCCCGCCGCTGCTCGTAAAGCCGCAGGTCGGGGAGACCTTGTATCTCTACTTGGCCACATCTTCTGAGGCGATCAGTTCGGTGCTCGTTCGGGAAAACGAGTGCCGAACCCATCAGCCCATCTACTACACCAGCAAAGTGCTCCACGGCGCCGAAGCCAGATACTCGGAGACGGAAAAGATGGTTTTCGCCCTGACCGTCTCCGCGCAACGGCTCCGACCATACTTCCAGGCCCACGCCATCGTGGTACTCACCAACCGGCCCCTGAGGGCCGTACTGCGCCGACCCGACACATCCGGACGACTCGCTAAGTGGGCAATGAAGCTTAGCGAGTTCGACATTCAGTACCGACCGAGGCCTGCCTTGAAGGCTCAGGTCCTGGCCGACTTCATCGCTGAATGCCCGACGACCGACCGAACGTCGGGAGCTGAAGGCCCGGGACGAGATTCGGTCTCTGAGCCAAACCCGATCTCCACCTGGGTACTTCACATCGACGGAGCCTCCAACGCTCAGGGAAGCGGGGCCGGGCTCCTGCTCACGAATTCGGATGGGGTAGTCACCGAATACGCCCTCCGGTTCGACTTCAAGGCCTCCAACAATCAAGCCGAATACGAGGCACTCCTCGCGGGCTTGAGGATGGCGAAGGAACTGGGCGTCGACAGCCTCCGGGCATTCTCCGACTCTCAGCTGATCGTGGGGCAGGTCAAGGGCGACTTCGAGGAGCGAGATCCGACCATGATCAAGTATCTTCAGAAGGTAAAGGATCTCGTGGCCCGCTTCGGGCATTTCGAGATCTCCCACATCCCCAGGACGGAGAACGCCCGTGCCGACGCTCTCTCCAGATTGGCAACGTCGGCCTATGATTCTTTGGGTCGGACGTTTGTCGAAAACCTCCAACGGCCGAGCATCGATCGGGTCGAAGAAGTGCAGCAGCTAACGTCCGAACCAAGTTGGATGGACCGATCGTCCGGTACCTGTCCGACGGGACCAGTCCCGAAGATCCCGCGGAGGCCAAGCGACTCCGATGGTCGGCGTCACAATATGTGATCATGGACGGCCGACTCTACAAGAGGTCGTTCTCCCTCCCTCTGCTCAGGTGCTTGGGACCGACCGACGCTGATTACGCCCTCCGAGAGGTTCACGAGGGAATTTGTGGGAATCACTTGGGGGGCAAGTCCTTAGCCTTCAAGGTCTTACGACAGGGCTACTACTGGCCGACCATGAGGAAGGATGCGACAGAGTTGGTCCGAAGGTGCGAGCCATGTCAGAAGTATGCCAATATTCAGCACCAACCGGCCAGCCAAATCACTCCCATTGTCGCTCCATGGCCCTTCGCTCAGTGGGGAGTCGATATTCTCGGCCCCTTCCCACCGGCGTCGGGCCAAAGGAAGTTCATCGTTGTCGCCATCGACTACTTCACGAAGTGGGTCGAGGCCGAGCCCTTGGCGCAGATCACCGAGCGGAAGATGGAGGACTTCGTCCAAAAGTCCATCATCTTCAGGTTCGGATTGCCGCACACCATCATCACCGACAACGGACGGCAATTCGACAACCAAGACTTCAAGGACTTCTGCGCCAGGTTCCACATCCGTCATCGACTAACTTCAGTCGGGCACCCACAGTCCAACGGTGAGGTTGAGGTGACGAACCGAACCTTGCTCCATGGACTCAAGACCCGACTGAACGAAGCCAAAGGTCTCTGGGTCGACGAGCTGGGCTCCGTCCTGTGGGCTTACCGAACGACCCCCCGCGTCCCAACCGGAGAGTCGCCGTTCAGTTTGGCCTACGGGACAGAGGCCATGATCCCGCTCGAGATTGGCCTGCCATCTTCAAGGGTCGAGCGGTACCGCGAGCCGGACAACTCCGAAAGCCGGAGGGCCGACCTAGATCTTCTCCCCGAACTGCGAGATGAGGCCCAAATTCGAATGGCCTCCTACCGACAGAGGGTCGCCCGGTACTACAACGCCAAGGTCAGACCAAAGCTCTTTAAACCTGGCGACCTAGTCTTGAGGAAGGCGGAGGTGTCGAAGCCCTTGGACCAAGGGAAGTTGGCTCCCAACTGGGAAGGACCCTACAAGGTTGCTGACACCTTCGGGCCGAGGGCCTACCGACTGGAGACCCTTGAGGGGAAACCCATTCCCCGGACTTGGAACGCCGACAACTTGAAGCTGTATTACCAGTGAATTCTGTAATTCAATCGTTGGAATACAAGTTCAGTTTGAAAAATCGGAGTTCTAACCCTTCGACTACTGATCGGCGCTCAGCCCCGACGCATCGACGCGGACCAGGCACCGACGACACATCGGCCCCTTACACGGACCGATGCATCTACGATGACGGGAGTTCATACTCCTTCTACGGTCGAATTTTCGGGCAGAATCCATCGGCCGACTGGCCGATCGGGCCCCGACCGAAGAAAGGCTAAAAGCCCACGCGGCTATTGCCGCGACTTCCGACCAGGCTACGGCCGGTCGAGGGATATTCGGCTTACCACCGTCTATCACATGATGCGACCTTAGTCGCACCCACTACTCGCCGACCGACCTACGGCCGGCTGAACGACATTCGGCTTGCCACCGTCTGTCAAAAGACACGAAACCCGACGCAAGAGCATGGGGACCCGACTTACTATCATGCCCCCGACACTGCGCCGGACGATGATC